>NC_045721.1:10549638-10849638 GCF_009834535.1 Camelus ferus
GTGGCAGAGGGGGCTTGAACCCAGGTTTCCCAACTCAGTGAACCAATTCAGCAAGTTCTCCAAAAGTGGGATCTTCCCAGAAAGTTTCCTTGCTTCTTTTTTGGGGTGGTATGTTGGCATGATGGTGGTTAGGACTTTAATGAAGAGGCAAGACCATTGAACCGCAAGAGACTGTGGTCAAGGGATGGCTCCTTTTATAAGTGTGCTCTCCACAACCAGCCACCCAGGAGCCGCTCCCTCTGCACCCCCAAGACCCCCAGGCTTCACTCTCCTGGCTTTGGAACTGGTTGCACCTCAGCTCCCAAGGGACTATTCCTCTCCTTTTAGCAGGCTGTAGTTTACTGCCATCCACACCTTCACCAATGTCACTCAAAGACTTTGAGATTTAATGTGAGACTTTCTTTCCCTAAATAAAATTTAATTTTATTAAATTATTATATGCTCAATGGTTTTAATCCTATTAGATCAGAGCCTCACCCTTACGACCTCATTTTACCTTCATACTTCCCAATGGCTCCTCTCCAAAGGCCATTACATTGGGAGCTATGCTTCAACATATAAATTTTAAAGGGGCACAATTCACTCCTTCCTGTTTCCCCCAACTTATAGAAACCTTTTAGCTTCTGATTTCCCCTTTTCCATTTCCATTCTCTTTGCTTATAAGTTGATACCTTTTTCCAATTTATTTACTAGTTTTTAAATTGGAGTTTTGGAAGGGAAAAATGTTTGTTCATTTCTCCACGTATGACAGTAAGTCCAGGTACAGGATTCCAACTTATGAAACAAAACCTACAAAACAAACAAACAAAAACTTGAAACAAAAGAAAGTCAACCAGACAGGCGGGGGGTGGGAGGTGAGGGGGACCCACCAGTATTGCCCCAAAGGAGCATGCCCTTTCACAGCTCCACTCTTGCAGAGGATGAATCTTCACACCTTCACTGAACAGGAAAACACTGTCCCTTCTCCAGCACCCAGTCCACTTTCAAGCATCTGCCCTGGGGCTGCTAGTCTGAACTCCACAGCCAAGGAAAGCAGATGGCTTTTAAACACTGATTAATCACCGCTCTTCCTTTACTTACGTTTCCAGCTGTGGTTCACTTCTCCTTCCTGGCATGGAGTCATTTCTGCTGGTTTCTTTTTTTCCTGGCAAAATGTGAGCAGCACTCCTGTCTTTTCACTAAATCTCTTCTGGTCATCAGCTCCACATTGCTGGTGGTTGGCATAGCCTTTTGGCTTATCTCAAAGCCTCCCTTAGGCTAAAATTTTCATCTGTTATGGCATGAAGAAAATCTATCCTTGTCTGGCTGTCTGATTGCACGGCGTGGTCAAAAGGAAGCAGAAACTCAAACTGAAGGAAACCTCTATGGGTAAAGAATCTTTCTGTATGCTTCCTAGAGTTGGACCCAAGAGAGAAGTCACCTTCAGGCTTTTTGGCTCCTTGTTTAGCCCAATTTCAAAGACATATGGCATATGAAAAAACAAAATGGAGTGATCACTGACGAAACCTTAGAGTCTGGCTAATGGTTGGTCAAATGTGGTTTTGGGGGTATGGCAACCTCTCTTAACCATCCCTTTTCTCTAAGCAGTTGTTCTGGATCAGGGATGTACATCAGAATTCTTAAGAATTCTGTCATAAAATGTATGTCCAGCCCCCACCCTGATAGATTTTTTTTCTTATGGGATTTATTTATGTTATTATTTTTAATCTTTTTAAATTGAAGTATAGTTGATTTACAATGTTGTGTCTGAGAGTTTATTCCAAAGCATTTGTGTTTTGGAATAGCTCTCCAGGTAATTTTGGTCAAGAAGCCTTGCTCTAAAGGAACATCTCTAAGATGAAAGAGGCAGCACAGTAATAATTATTAAAAAATAAAAACTCTGGATACGTGGGTGTAGATTCTGGCCTCAGCTACGTTGCTTCTCTTGTTAGTAGGGAGACTGTATGATTTATCGTCCACATCAGGATACATCTGAGAGTAAAAGAGGGAGCTATTAATAACTATGTCAGGACAAGAGGCATAAATTGAAACTGTCCGGACAAACCGGTCACCCTACTCATTAGTCAAATGAGAGCTTGGAGTAGACAACTCTGAGGCTCCTTTCAGATTTATGATTCTGTAATTCATGACCACTGGGACTAGTACAAAATATGTTTTCACTCCAAATGCATTCAGGACAGAGTTGTTTAGGCATCACCTACACTCAGGGAAGCTGAAATGACAAACATTCGCAGTTAGAGGCTGAGACCTGACAGCGCTGAGGCTGAGAGGCCAGGTAGATCAAGCCAACAGGAGTGACTTTCCCAGAGCAAAGCCATCAGAAGGCGTGGGTCAGTAGGGACAGATTCATAGTCAGGCTTTGCCAGAGGCAGCTGCTACTGCCATCGGAACTGCAAGGATTGACATGAGTGCTATCTGAGGTCTGCTGATATTTACACACACTTCTGGATCACGGTCCAATATACTCTGGGACATTTACACACATTTCTGTACTATCTCTCAATATGTTACAGAAGAGATTTGTACAGCTATTTCCATGGTGCCTCTCTGCCACGCGGCACGTTTAGGGAAGAAAGAGTTTAGGTCCATCAAACGTTCTGGCTAATTGTAAGTTAGTATGTAAATTATACCATACACAAATTACCAATTTTCTAAAACTCAAAGTGTAATATAATACCCTTTCCAAATACCCCAAACCCTGATCATTTTATCTTCCATATTTTAGAAAGCACTTCGGGACTCTGCACTGGCATAATAAAAATCACGACATGCTGTAGCTGTGAAAGGTCAGCCTCATAGAATCCATGGTATCAACAAGTTTTAATGAGCGCAGAAGAGTTAAGCTCAGTACAGTTAGGTTTTTACTGCTTTTTTCTTCTGCATTTTTTATGTTGGTGCTTATCAAGTACGTATTAAAGGAAATCATTAGAGTGAGACGCTGGAACACAGTGAGAGGGACTGAGTAGATGACACTGCCCTCACAAAGCCAGCAGTTTATGGTTTCAGAAAGTGGGGTGAACTCTTTTGTTTGCGCAGTTTTAGGCATTAGGGGAATTAGCAGAATTAAGAAAACTCAGGCACATATAGACAGAGTGAGAAGATGAGGGAAAGGAGGAGGGAGGAGGGTGGGGGAGGAAGGGAGGGAGGGGAAGGAAAGGGGAAATAGAGAAGGGGGAGAGAGGAAGGAAGAGGGAGAGAGAAAGAAGAGGAGGAGGAGGAGAAGAAGCTGAAGAAGAAAAGGAGGCGGAGAGGAAGGAGGGGGAAAGAGGGTAAGGGGAAAGGGGGGAGGAGAAGAGGGGGGAGGGGAAGGATGGCAGGAGGAAAGGAAGGAGATACTCAAATGTATAAAAAGAGAAGCAAATAGAAAGATGGAGAGCTAGACCAGAGAGGGGAAGAGGAGGTGGGGTACGTGAGTGAAGCTCCTTGTAAATGTCTACAAACACACACACACACACACACACACACACACACACACACACACACACACAACTAGTGTGTCTCTGGGAGCAAAAAGGTAAATCCTAGGTTAAAATTTTGAGTCAAAACCTAGAAAAATCTTGTATAGGGACCTAAGAAATGAAAAGGCTCACACCTCTGCAGAAGCTATTCTGATGAACACAGTCTAGTTTGTTTCCCATGGATTCAGACTGGCGCCGTTTGGAAGGAGACTGCACTCCATGGCTGTGCGTTAGGGTGTAGCCAAGGGCCTGGCATTGATGGAGCACGTCTCCCACTGCTCCAGGGGGAGGCTGGCAGATTCTGAACTGCTCTGTTTCCACAACTGTGGCTGTGTTATCTGTCAGAATCTGTGCCCTGCAAGCATGTGGGTTGTGAACACGCTTAATTCAGGATTAGAATTCTCCCAGCTGCAAAATGGTTTTCACTTCTTACTGACTCTTACCTGTGGCAGAAAATAGCAGCTCTGCAAGGAGAAATTGCTCTTGCCTGGTGAGGGGTCATTTACAGAGTGCCTTAGAGAGTTCGTCCCTGAGACAGACTTTTGGCTCATCCGCTGACAAGGGTTGATGTGGCCACAATGGCCAGCATGAGACTGGCATCCCCAGGAAGAGCTCTGAAAACAAATAACTAACCCTTACCTTTACTTGAGGGATGCTATGTGTGCTTCTCCTCCCTGCACTTTAAGAAAGCCACAGCAGAACAGGAGAAGGCCCAGGGATGGGCCAGTGAAGTGATCAGAAAGTTGGAGGCCTGGGCAGGAAGGAAATACTGGGATCTTCAGTCCAAAGGGGCAGAGGCAAAGAAGGGAGGGGACAGATCTCTGAAACAGGGGAAGGGTAGGTATGGAGAACATGCATGTGATCACAAGATTCTTGGAGATCACACCCTTGAGGGTTTATAAAAGTCATTTTTGGAAAAAAGAAGTAAAGCATTAATTTTTACAGTGAACAGTGACCTTAGGAAACTCATGGACAGTTGCTAAACACCACTAATCACCACCTCATAGACTAGCATTGGCTTTGGACATGCACTCTCCTGATTAAATCCAAGCAGGTGGTTAATAATTTGTCTCTCTGTCAGTGCTGAGTGTGTACCCTGGTATCTCCTCTAGGACATAGGGAATTTGCCCAACAAAATTTGGACATCCGGTGATAGCTGTAACACAGCCAAGCGGCAGGGACAGAGAAAGGAAAAGGAGGGGCAGGGTTCTGGGAGTGAGTTCTATAAATGCCATGTGGAAACAGCTGGCATAGACCAAGATAGGGAGTCGTGGGACGCTGGCACAGGAAAGGTCCTTAGGTAATTTCTGATCCACACCTGAGAGTTGGGCAAATTCGATATACTTAATGTCACTGTCATGTTCCTGAAAAATAGAACATCAAATGTATCCAAGTCTTCTTAATTGGTGAAGCTATTCAGGAAACAGACCAAGACAGCATTGTAGGGAGCACAGGACAGGAACGTTGGAAAACACCAGCCTGGTGGAGTGGTCCATCCTCTGGCTCCCTTGGTTCCCAGCACTACTCCAACACTTGCCATGCTACAGAGGAACGGTCTGTTTATTTATCTGATTTTGCCACTAGCTTGTGGGCTCCGTGATGACAGAAGCTCTGTGTCACTCATCTACTTGACACATCTCTGTTGGATGAATAGACCAGTGTCAGCCTGGCTCCAAACAGGATATGTGGTTGGCAGGGTGTCTTCCATATGGTGTATTTGCTTTCCCTAGAGCCCCCGGAGCCCTCCCTGGAGCTTCTCCATTGCCCTGTCCTCCAGGACAGAAACATCCCCAAAGAGGATTTAAGAGATCCTTAGGGAACATGGGAGCCCCCTATTTCACAGAAAAGGAAACTGAGGTTCAGACAAGGAAAGTCAAGTCAAGCCAAAGTTAAGCAGCTAAGCTGTGGGACATCCTGAATCAGAGCTCAGGCCAGCCCAACATCCTCCCAGTTGCTAGGCAGCAATGCCTCAGATTGTAGGCCCCCGCCTAAAGGCTCTAGAGAATAAGCCATGGGCTGAACTGATAAGCAAGCCGTGAGAAATGTAATGTAGCCGGCTGGATAAGAGATGGCTTATTTAATGTATCCAGTATGGATGGCTGGATAGCCAACGACGGGTAAGATCCTCAGAGGAGGACAACCTAAGACAGGCACAACCGGCTGGATAGAAGATGGCCTACTTAATGAAGTTTTGTGACGAACTTTGAAACAATCTGTCCTTGATCATGTAACATCCTGTGCTTACTGCAAGAGCCTGGGAACCTGGAGCCTGGGAACCTAAATGGCTTAAGATTGTTAATATTGTTATAACTTAGATGGTATGTGAGGCATCATGCATGTCCTATATAAACCCTTTTACAAGAATCAATAAACAGAGTAGCCATCAGCTCTCTCCGCATACGGTGCGTATGTGTACATGATATCGCACCACCGACACTGATGTTCAGAGTTTGCTGAAATTCTGAAAGAGACCATGTTCATTGATTTGCTCACTTTTAGTTTTGTTTGAGAGGGAAGGTGGAGCTGAAATGGGTTGAGTGAACGCTTCATTAATACTCTTAGAGATAAGCTTTCATTTCCTCACTAGGCCTGTGAGAGAGATGGAGGCTGCGGTAGGCTGCTGGAGGTAGGGGAGGGAGGAGGATGCCTGAGGGAGAGAGGAGCCAGGGGCCTTCCCAGGGCTGTTTGTTGCCCTACCTTGCTGATAAAGTTCAATTTTAACCAGAGCGGCTCCTGAGGCAGACATTTAATGTCCTTCCTGATCTGTGCCCGACCTGCTTTCCGGGCCCTTTTTTTCCTCAATAACAATGATAACAGTAGTTTAGAATTTTCAAGTAACTTTCACATCCACTATTTAATTTGATCCTTCCAAGGACAGTATGAGGAAGAAGATGTTGTCAAGAAAGGAAAACCCAGGGTTCCTGCAGCCAGCTGACTTCTCTCTGGGAGGAGACTCCTACCCGCTCCATGCAAGGCCAGTGCAGATTCCGCCTCTTCCTGATGCAAGTCCCACTTTCTCCACGAAATCCTCCCTGAAGGCCCTGGCCCTGTGGCTCTCTGGGTCTTGGCAACTCTAGCTCACTCAGGTGGGCCTTAAGGTGGGCTGGCTTGGATTACTAGATAGCTTTTAATATGTGTTCATGTATGTCTCTCAAGAGGATGTGGGTACAACATACCTCGGCTTACCCACAGGGCCTTGCGTGGGCCTGGTCCATTGTCAGAACTGGTTGGTGGCTGACACCTCCTCTAATGATGTGACAAAGAGCACGAACCCAGCCAGCATGTGTCAAACGTGAGGACCCAGATAGACCCTGCCACCTGCCTTCTGGGGAAACCACGCCTGAGGCTGGGATCTCACATTTCATTAATATTTGCCACCACTGAGCTGTCACAAATGAAAATACCTCTGGCTAGCTGGAGACCAGTCAGGAGATTAGACAGAGCTCAGGTGAAGGCTATTTGATGAGTCGCACAGTCTTTAGAGGAAAAGCCATGTTTGCATTAGCATTGGCTTGCCAAAGATAAAACAGAATTTTTAAAAAACAATAATTCAAAGAGCTCCAAATCAAAGGTTGAGATGCTTTATAGACTCTGAACCATGCCAAAGGACGTGCCAATAGTTTATTTCATTTGGAGAAGAGTACTTACAACTAGTATAAAATTTTCATGTTTTATTACTATCAGTCCATTGATGTACTCTTTCTTTCATTTACTCATTCACTCAACAATGATATTTTTGTGTGTTTTCTCTGTGTCTGGCACTGCTCAAAAATTTGAGATAAAACTTTCAGGGGACACTGTCCTTGTGCTTAAGAAACTCCTCTTCTAGGAGACTGTTCTTATGTGGTACCAGCCGAAGAGGTTATTTCCACTTCACAAAAGAAGAGACAGTATTTCAGAGGAATTTGGTGAATTTCCCTGTCACATCTCAAAATATATAATAAAGCCTTTAAAAGAGTGATATGAGAATCCTCTTCTTTCCCTCAAACCTTGACAACTGTCCCCAAAGATCTATAATTTATCATGTAAACAAGTAGTTCTGAACTTGACACCTCTATTCTTTCTCCCTGAGTCACAGTAGATCTTGAAGCAGAGAAGAAATTGAGGGCTTGAATTCAGGCCTGCACATCTGCAGAGTTTAAGATCATAGAGCCAAACTGTGTTACCTCACACAGTGCTGGGGGGAACAGGACTTTCAGCCCAAGAACTGGTGTCTTTCAGAACTATGTGAATAAGTCACTTTCTATATGAAAAGGAGCACTTTCTTGGCTCCAGCAGAGCTAATCTGAAGGTCAGGATTATTCCTGAAGAAGCTGGCAGAGACATAACTCTGGAATGTTGAGTAGCTCACTGTAGGGTTGCATGAGACTAAATTTATTCCTCCCTCGTGTTTAATTGGTGAATTCATTTTCCTCCCTTCAGCTCCTTGATCTGAAAGAAACATCTATTACTGACATAGAGAAACAAAAGGATCTTTCCTCCAATTTGCTGTTCTGTTCTGTTCTGTGAATGACAACAGGAGAATTAACCCTTGAAAAGACAGAAATCAGCCCTCATCCTTCTCTGAGGGGTGCTGTAGCTACATATAGGAATGGATGAAGCTTTCTCTTGAAAGAATGACTCTGTTGATCTAAAAGTGGCTTTTCCCATCTCGTTTCCCTGCTCACAGACTCCAAGAAGCACATGTGTAGTGTAGTTACGCTGATCTGGCAAATTCTCAGCTGTATTTTCATATGTGGAGGTGGAAGAGAAGGAAGCCAGGTGGAGGGGATGCAAGTGACTATCCACAGTCGATGACTTACTGCAGAACTGTATACTGTGAGAGTTTCAGATGCTGAGCGCCTGATTGATTCATCCTTTTCTTGTCTTCGAGAATTCATGTATAAACGTTTGGGAGGATTACTAACGTCATGCTGATGAATCTCTTCAAACGCTCTTCTTCGGGGGAATAAATAGCTATAGTCTCCCCTTGCCTTGAGCTTGCTCATCTGTTCTATTTGGCATTTTGTGGAATAAATGGGCAACATTTTTCTTCGATTTTCCTTATGCAGACACACACGCGCACACACACACATTCTGGTTTAGAATTTCTTTGCCCTCTAGCTTACTTTTAAAGGAGTCTCTTACTTAAGGATGGACTTTTAACTTTTTACAACCTCATCTTTCTATTAACACTCCTCAAATACCTTCTGCTTAGAAAATGACAAGGCTTCTTTTTTTTTTTTTTTTTTTTTTAATCTTAGCACAATGCTGGTCATAAGACCAGCAAACTATTGGCTAACTGAGGTACCCACTCTGGGGAAAGCTCTCCCAAAGCCACGTGTAGTAAGATGTCTTATTTTTACAGCGGTGGCACCACGGTAGTTTGGGGAAGACCGTTCCTTAACGGTGGTGATGAGTGATCACTCAATCAAACAGGCAGCCCTTACGGAATGACTTTTCAGGCCATGAGCTTTGGAACTAAGTTGAAGGCAATTCTCATCCTATCTCTGATGTTTACTAACACTGTGACCTTGAATGAGTTACTGAAATTTTCTAAGCCTCCATGTCTTCATCTGTAAACTGGAGACGACATTACTCGCTTAGTTCATAGAGCTGTTGTGAGAATCAAATGATACGAGCGTGTGAAGTGCTCAGCATGGCACCTGGCATCTAGAAAACACTCAGTAATTGAGCTTCTGTGGTTGTTATAACTGTCCGAGTAACCCAGAGACCTTCTGGGGAGTATTTCACCTGTGATTTCTCATCCTCCAAAGCTATTTAAATCCTCTCTTCCCACTAAAGTTCAAGAAGCAAAAAGTCCAAGTTGGATGAAGAGTGTTTCTGTGTAATTTAAGGAGGAGGCTACCTTTATGGGCTTTTTAAAATGCTCGAGGCTGAGTTGGAGAAAAGCTAATAGGAAAATTTTCTGAGGAGAAACGTTCAGCAGGCTTTACTAGAAGAGAGTGGACCATCTTTATCTTTTGAAAAGCTTTTTGTAAGGAGCTACAGAGGAGCCGCAAACCAACTAGATCCATCACCTTGGCAGGACAGTTATCCAAGGGCCCTTGAGCACTAACTGTAGCCCTAAGTGGTAGCCTCTATGTATCTGGGTCAATTTCACGGGAAAAGAAGAGAAGCAAAATCACTTTTCGTAGAGCTTCAGCTTCTTACTAGCTCTGTACTGAACTCTTAAACAGCTTTAGAAAAAAGGGATATGACATTTCAACTGTTTGAATGATGATTTCCTTCCATTGCTTACCAATATTCCCCTTGTTTTTACCAGCACATCTACACTGAGGACACCTATTCCCAACTTCCTTCTTCTGCTCACGATGATGGTGTATCATGTATTCATGAACTGACACGGCTTACAGACTCATCATTTGTAACACTGTTCAGCTGGGGTTTTTGTCTCTCTGTGTTGTAAAACTAGAATTATAGAACTATACAGCTAGAGAGATTTTAGATCTATATTACATGTAATGAGAACCAATTTTTTATCAAACCCTTACTTGTGCTAGGCTCTGTGTGCTAAGTGCTTTATACATTTATTTTACTTAGTCATCTCAATAATCCTACAAGGTAGGTTCTACTAGTCTCTCCATTTTTCAGATGAGGAAACTGAGGCTAACAATTTAAATGTCTTGCCCAGAGTCATGCAGCTAGCAGGGCTTAAACTCAAACACAGGTTGGACTGAGTCCATATCCACACTTAACTCATAAGCATTATGGTATTTGCGTTTCAGCGAAGGATCCTGGACACCCAGAGGAGTCATGGGAGTTTGCTCAGAACCATCTAGTTAGTGGTGGGCAGAGCTGGAACCTGGTTCTTTCGACTCCCAAGCCCCTGCCTCCTTTACTGTATACTTGGTTCTACCTCTCATGTTCTGCCAAGAGGTAGAGCTCCTGTATCCATTTGGAACTCTCCTTGTATTCCTCTGTTTGCAAAATTCACAGTGAGCGCTTTAATTGAAAATTAATTTTTTTTATGTCAACTTCCTTTTAAATTGACAGTTTCTGTTTTTCTATTCCTCTTCTCCCAGTCTCATTCTCTTGGGACAATCTAAATTTTCAGAATTTTTAGATTCAGGAAGTTCACTTTTTTTTTAATTTATACATTTTTTAAAGGTTACTTTCCACTTTCAGTTATTACAAAATATTGGCTCTGTTCCCTGTGCTGTACAACACATCCTTGAGCCTGTCTTACATGCAATAGTTTGTACCTCCCACTCCCCCACCTCTGTATTGCTCCTCCCCTCCTCCCCGCTGGTAACCACTAGTTTGTTCTCTATGTCTGTGAGTCTGCTTCTTTTGTTATATTCACTAGTTTGTTGTATTTTTAAAATTCTACATATAAGTGATATCATACAGTACTCGTCTTTCTCTGCAGGGAGTTCACTTTGAATAAGGCATCTCCCCCTAAACACATTTCCCAAGAACTGTTCTGGATTCCTCAAAGAATGGCTCTGAGGCACCAGGTTCCTTAGGACCAGAGAACAGACCATTCTTTCTAGCTGCTCAGTTCTTAGGTCTTTTTTTTTTTTTTTTTTTTTTTTTTTTTTTTTGGCATTTGGAGCATAGAAAAGGTTTATTATAGGGCCAAGCAAAGAGAACGAGGTTGAGGTAAGAGGGGGCTCATGCTCAGGAAAATCTGAACTCCCAGAAGGCTTTCAGCTGAGTATTTGTTAAAGACAAGCTAAGAGAGGGGCATCCCAGGGTCTGGGATAAGCTGGGTACCTGGTGATCTATCCTTAGGTTCAAGGTCTGGGGGCTACATGCTCATAATCATCAAGAAGTTAATTTCTTCCCTTTGGTGGTGGTTTTTAATATCTGAAAAACTCAGGAAAGATGCACGAGATACTGTTATCCAGGTCCTACAGAGAGGAGCCACAGCAGAGGGTATGGGGGAGGGTTCTGTCCCAAGGAGCCCCATAGGGTCCTGCTCAGTTACGGTTCTCCCCCTTTTCTTTAATACTCCTCAATCTTGAGGAGAACAGGTGTTGGACAAGAAGCAGAGTAATGTTTTAGATAGAGAGGTTAATCATAAACTCAGCAGAGGAACTTGGTTTCAATCTCCAATCCTGTTTCCTCAAATCTTTCAAGGAAAGGGGGTGACAACTGCTTTGGCTACTTCCTGCTGAAACAGGGCTTAGTCCTACCTTGATTTGGGAATAGTCTGGAGTTCCAAGTCCTGGGTCCAAGTCTTGTATGATTAAGATCTCATTTCCTGAGGAATTCAGGAGAATAAGCCTGAAAACCAGTCTGAATCTGGCACTTTGAGGGAGACTTGTAGCCAGGTAGCCAGTTGTCTACCTTTATCTAAGTTGGTTTTAGCTTTTGATGTGGTATTTATATATATATAAATATATATATAAAACAAGAGCTATTGGCCACTAAATGTTTCCTTCACTAAACGCTTCCTTTTTTCTGCTAACATCTGAGAAGTAAAACAGTAACTTTCAATATTAATAGGGAGACAAATATTGGTAAACAGTTCAATTTAAAAAATGTAGATTAAAAGCCAGCAATATTTCAGACAAAACCAAAACACTACAACCACATTCATCAGTCCACCCAATCCCATGCAATCAATCCCTTCTACCAACAGTTCCATGAAATCAGAGTTTTCATTAGACTTTTCAAATATCCTACCCAGCTTAGCAGCATGATTCAAAAGAAACCTGAACTTGTTAAAAAGTCCCTTTCACGAATCCTCTTGAAGAGGAAGCAGCCCTGCAAAGCATCAGCTTAACTGTTCATGAATGGCAAAAGACCCTAAAAGGCAAGGTATAAGATCCAACCACAATGTTATTTTTTTTAATTGAAATACAGTCAGTTACAATGTATCAATTTCTGGTATACAGCACAATGTCCCAGTCATGCATACATGTACATATATTCATTTTCATATTCTTTTTCATTAAAGATTATTACAAGACAGTGAATATAGTTTAACATTCTTGACCAAGAGGCTTAATCAAGTTGCTGTCACATACAACACTTCAAGATTTAACAACCAGAACCAAGACTGACAGCTCTACACAGGACACATCCAAACTTCAGAAACCCCACACAATTTCCAGAATGTCTACACCAACAACATCTATCCATACTGCACAATCCGAGGAGGCTTATCACTCATTGACAATGTTTCCCGTGCAATTTAACATAGCAACCAATCCTAGTTTAATACTTTTCTCTGAGATGCCTCAGTGGCCCCCTGAAACATGCCAAAGTCAGCTGAAGTCAAAAGAACTGTAATTAGAATCTGGTAGAAATTTTGTTAAAAAGTACCAAAAAGTTTCACACAGTATGTTATCAGAAGCATTCTAAGTAAACTTGTTCTCTTAACAGAGAGGAACCAAATCTATTCCTGCACAAGCCTACTTTTAGTAACAAACCCCATTTACTTAATTAAGTTTAATCTGCTTAAATCTCAGCTCAACCATGCACAGAATTCCTTTTTTTAGGGCTCCCTTTTTACAAACTTCCCACAACTTTCTGTATCCATATTAGTTTGTCCTTCATTTTTTCCCCACCTAGAAACAACCAGCTCAAGGACCAAATCACTTTATTTTCCGTTAACAAAATGTAATTCCATTCCTCATAGCTTTTTTTTTTATTATTATTCAAAACATATCCTACTTACCTACTGTATACAGAAATGTTTCCTTCATTATCTTTAGTAGTTTTAATTACATATTTAAATTAGAATCCTTAAAAATCTTAATTTCTAGTAAAAACCAAGAAGCAAGCAATCATGAATTGTCTTTTACATTAGCATTCCACAGATTGGCAAACACAAACACCAACAATAATCTCTAAAAACATGTGCTTTCTACAGAAACTCTAAATGTGGCACCAAACATAGTTAATAAAAGTCCTTAAACACCGTTAGCTTCTTTCTAAAGGGAAACCAATGTTCAGTAAATTGTTTCAGTATCTTATTTTGTTTGGGAATAACCTAGCTATTCAACTATTCAATAAACTTCCATCATGTAACTTAATTTGGCACAACTCTAAAATTTCAAGTTACCAAATATCTGGAGAGATCATTTTTAAGTAGACATTCCTAAAACATAATTATTTCCAAAGAGTTCACCCAAAAACTCTTATCTCATTTGCATTTAACTTACTTATAAGAATACCACACCAAATTAATTTTTTTCTTTCTGCTGACAAACTCTGCAATAGTAATAACTAACTTATTGACCTTCAGTAAACCTAGGTACAGTAAAAGACATGTCTGTATTGATTATACCACAAGCTTAAGCTAGCTTTAATATCAGATATCAATTTAATATAGAATATTTCCTAGATCACGTGAACCTGAAATTTGCTCTATCTTCTTTTATACTTAAAAGTATTTAGTTTGTAAGCACTTACTTTTAAGTCAATTAAGTAGAGCTCAATTACAAGTTAATTTTTATATAAAGACAACCAAAGATCTCATAGTTTTTCCACTTGCAATTAAAAAAAAATCTTTTGTTTTCCTTGAGAGCCCAGGTCATTTACATCTCAAAGGCACAGGAAGAGAAATGCAAATTCCTCCTCTAACTGCTTTTACAAAAACCCAACCATCTTTGTTATTTTCAGAGTTTTTTTTTTCAGTTCCACTTAAGTTTAAAGAAATAACGGTAATAGGTAATAACACATATATATCATTCACTCACATTCACATGCCTCACTTTCAGCAAAACCAAGAGGAGAGAACATGATTTGGACTCAGGTACTGAGACACTCATACACACACTCCACCCTCTAAGGTAAAAGCCAATTACTTTCTTTCATTTATAGGAGCATAGCTAAAGACCCCTCAGTATTGCAAAAATACCCCAGGGTGGAACTATAAGATGGAACAGAGCTCTGATTACCCATAATAATTATTCATGGCTGGTGTTGTCAAGCAAACAAACGCAACACAAAATGGTCTCTCAGGGTCACAGTTCCCTAGCCATAGAAAGGAGACTCCCAACCAACGCCCCGTCAGTCCAAAAGGGGAGAACACCAACCCACGACCCATCAGAAATGAAACTGAATGAAAGACCAAGGCTAGAAACGGAAAGTCCTGCCAAGGCTCTACCAAAGGTGAAGCCAACGCAATAGGGAAGGATACCCTGGTGTTGTCGCCCGTGAGCCCCGTTACTCACCATAGATGACTCAACAGGCCATTGCAAGTACTGATACACACACATACAAACCACAAACATAGCCCCACAGACAAAAGATCAGACAAGGTATAGTCCCAAAATTCCACTTCTCCTCCCTGACAGAGGCTTCCAGAATTGCCTACCTCCCAAAAGAGAACAGACCCAGAGTAGCTCCCAACGAGTCGAGAGCAGTTCACTTCCCGGTGGGACTGAGCCCAGATGCAGTGGAGAGAATTCCCAGCCTGTGCAAGCTGGAGTCACTCACCAAGGGACACTGTGGACCGCAGCTCTGGACAGTTCTCAACTCCGAACAGCCTTGTGCCATGGGGCGGTCGGAGCCCGTCAGGGAGGGTCCTTCCTGGTTCCCCAAAGCGAAATGAGCTCTGGCAGCTGCTGGAGATCCAAGAAGGGGTCAGAGTCAACCAGTCACAGGCACAGACTTCCCAGACTAGCTTCACCAAAATGGTTACCAAACTCAAGTTCATACGCCCCACACATAGTGAGGCCAAACAAAGTGAAATGCCATAGTTTGGACCAGAGAAAGGTTTATTGTAGGTCTAAGCAACAAGAACGGAGGGCTGTCAAATATCTCATAAAGTCTTATCAGATCAGGCTATCTCTGTTTAGATCCCAAGAGAAGAGTGATGGATGAAATCTGTTCCTTGTGTGTGTCACTGTTTATTTGCTTTCTGGATGAACTCATATTATAAGAAAATACTGAAAGGGTTGTTAATTATCCCTGTAATCTAATTTATTGCTCTGGGCACCTGATATGTTCTATACTTTAGATAATGCTAATTTTATTCTTTTGTGAGCTGAGCCTAGCGTTTGCAAAAAGCTATAAGATATAATGTATTTCTCCCTACTTGCATTCTAAATATTAACTCTATTGAAAAATGATTAAATAGATTATGTAAATCATGGTCATCGCATCCACTTTAAAGGTTAATCCTGCCATCATGTAGCCAGATAATTAATTTGAATTTGTTCCCAAGCACTAATTCTCAGGGAAGTCAAGGTGTAATGGGTTGCAGTTTCCTATTATGGGTGTCACCGTATGCCAGCCTGGGATAAAATTTGGAAAAAACAAATCTCAAAGCTTTGAGAACAAAAGTTCCTTAGGGTCACTGAGAGACTCAGTGCATCATGGGATTAGAGCTATAATTTCTCTAGAATTTTAGGAGATAGACTTGATCAATGTTGCCTCCTCTTCCTCGAGTTTTCTTAGGTGTCACTTCCTTTGTTGGGAAATCAGACCTAGTTTTTCCAGTCCATTGTCTACTTTCTCTGCCCTGCTCTATGCTCTGGGACACTGACCCCCATGGGGTGAATCCCTAGGGGCATTTGCTGACTGGTTGCAGGTGGACTTGGTCCAGGGGGACAGTGTCAGGGCATCACAGAGGGGACCAAGGGGACAAATGGCTAACCCGCTCCATGACTTCTCTTCCTGCCAGCAGGCCCTGTCCCCACCTTTATGTCTCACCCAGCTCTGGTAACTCAACCTCCTTGTCTCTCTGCCTTAGGGGTGAAAACGGCTTCCAACATTGCTAGTCTCTGGATATCTTTGTTCTCTGGTTTGTTTCCTCAATCCTGCTCATACATCTGTAGACAGTTCTTCATTAAATCACTCATTCAATTCACCTGAGATGAATCTGTATCCTCCCAGAACCCTAAATGATAGCCAGGATTTTAGTAGAAACCAAATAACCCAAACTTTGGCAAATGTACTGTCAACAATTGTGATTGTCTTCTCTGGGCCCTGGCAGCAAGGTCACTTATCAGTAGCCTTGGGGCTTCAGGTGTTGGGAGATTTGGACTTCCTCTACTCTGGAGCCAGGGAAAGTTTGCAGTCTAGACTCTGAGAAAGAGGGTCAGGGTCCCATTGGTGGGTAGTTATCTGGCCCCTATGATACAGTGACAGGTGGAAGGTCATGGCCAAAGGACTTAGACCAAATCAAGTTCAGATCGGTTAATAATGATCCAATTAATGGGAAAAGTTACAAGGCTTCCTATTCTAACTAGCTTTTCAGGAGCTTATTATTTTGCTTTAAGCCACCACCACTACCGCCCCTACTCCATAAAAAAGCCAAAACCAGAGCACAAAAATAATGAAAGATACTCCTACCTTAAAGTTCAGCCAAAAAAAAATTAGCGTTTAGCTTTGGGGTTTGGGACATCAGTGTAGTCTGTTAAAATCTTAGTTCACAGTTCTCATCATGGAGAAAAAGAATTCTTCCCAAATGTATCCTCTGCAGTAAACATGTTATTTCTTTGTTCGTCCTGCCTCTTTTCCTTTTGAAACTCTTTCCTGCACTCCATATGATCTGTGAGTTCTGCCAATTGAGGATTCTTACTGCCTCTGACATGAGGACAAGCAGAGCAACCCAGTCTGACTGATTCAATTATTCCGGAACCAGTGAGTGGTCCAGGGGCAGAGTTAAGACTAATCAGAATCCTTGACCGATGGAGATATTGGGAGAGGAGCTCTAAGAGAAGCATGAGCTAAGAGCGGCCTGCAGCCATCTTGCTGTCACAAGGAGAAAGTCTTTCAGAGCACAAAGCTAAGCACAGTGAGAGAGGGAAAGGGACAGAGTGCGCATCTTACTGTTCAGACCCCTGAATTCAGCAATGCCTGGGGTTCATCTCTTGGACTTTCATTTATGTGAAACACTGAATTCGTCTTTTAAAAAGGAGCTAGTTGTTGGATTTCTGTCGCTGTACAGCGAAAAGGTCTCGACTAATTCTCCTCCCTTCAAGAATAACTAATGCCAGTCAATACAAGGGAGTTATGTTGCTTTTTCTTTAAGGCTTTAAAAAGAGAACCCTTGCTCTTGCATCTGCTCTGTAGTGAAAGTCCTCCTCCTATCGATCCCTTTAAATCCATCCAGTGGCAATTTAACTAGGCTTCCTTTGTTCTTTTCTCAGTGAATGTGCAAAATAGCTGGTTACCACCTTCCATAAAGCTATCTTTGAATACATTTAGACAATTAATGGGTTACCCTGAAGCTAGTTTCCTCCAGGCAAAGAAATTCTACCAACTTAAGTCTGTTGCAAAGATTTCTTTTTCCCCAGCACCTTTCTCTTTAAATTGTAGAATTTTGAACTCTTTCATCTAACCTGGAGAGGTGGGGGAACATTCCAGAAACTTATAGAGGAATTCTTTATTGAAAAAAAAATTTACTACGGTCGTAAGAAATTCCATTACTGAAATTTCAAGATTAAATAAACGTTGGAGTAAATAAAGCATAAAAAATTTCACGCAGGAAAAAACATGTAACAATGTATGTCTATAAACCAATTTTTGGTTCAATCTGAGAGCTTGAAAGCAGATGGCAATTTTCTGGGGATGCAGTTAGTGTCTGGGTTTTGCCATCCCCATCAATGTGCTGCAAGTGTGAAGAAGGAGGTGAGGGGGCCTTGATGGCTGCAGATGGAGGCTTTCAGGGGTTTGTCACTGCCCCAAGCCTTTATGCTCAAAAATAGAGGGTTGATTGCTCCCAGTCTCAGTGGATATAAGCTTTAAAAAAATCAGGCCAAAAGGATTAGACTTTCTGGGAGTGTGTCTCCTACCAGGAAGCCTTAATTAAAGAGTGGGAAGTATAGATTTCCTTAAACAAAGACCTCTGTTAAAGATTTATTTTTAACATTAATGAATATGCTATTAATTAAAAAGCCTCTTGGAGAAGACCCAAGGACTTACCATGAGATTACTATCTTCCACGTTTAACCTAGGAACATGACCCAAAATGCTATAAATAGAAAACTTGTTAAATTTAAAGAGAACTTTCTCTTGGTGAAATAATGTTCAGAATAATTAACTTTCAATTTGCTTTCATTACTTCTAAACATATATACATTTTCAAACTCCAAGATAGCTGTGTTCCAGGGAACTTTGGAATGTGGGGTGTAGGTAGGGGTTCCTGAGATGAGCTGTTACTTCCCATATCCAGTGACAGTCTTGCATGCATGCCCACAAATAAACTATTCAACAAAAACACAACTCTCCTCCTTTTCCCCATTTCCTCTCTTTATCTAACTTCTAAGTATAATTCAATCATAGGTTTGAGTAATTAAATTAATTAAATTTCCACCACTTGCTTAAAGAACAGTATCTATTCCTGGCTAGCTGAATTATTTTGAAGCAAATTAAACATTTAGAGAAGTGGTTTGCATTCCCTCAGCAATTCTCATTATCTAGCTTTAAAAAAATACCAATAATCCTGGTTCCAGTCCCAGAGGTTCTGTTTTAAAGGGAGGGGGAGGAGGGCAGCAGCTATTAGTATTTTTTAAAGGTCTCCACAATTTTAATCTGTAGTCGGGGTTAGGATTCACCAATTTAGAGACTGAAAGATATCACACTGCCAGTTCAAAAGCAATTCACCAGCCAGCAGTATGGCTTCATGGGAAGAGCACAGGATTCAGAGTTGAGGGTTTTAATCCTGCCTCTACTCTTGGTCCACTGTTTGGATTTGATCATGTCCTTGGCCTCTCTGTGTATCATTTCCTCATTGGTAAAACTGAGATAGTTGTGCCCATTTTACAGAGCCGTTTTGAGGAAAAGGTCTACCTGGTACACGGGGGAACCTCTGTAGCAAGAGCTGTTATTAATGTGGCACGTAACTCTGCCTAGAAAATCACTTCTCTCTGTTCCCCTTATTTGCCTCCTCTGTGCCAACAGGAATCCAAATCCACACTGTTCCTGGAGACCCTGAATTCCCTGAATGTGCATGGATGGCCCTAGAAGTTACACTGAGGTTGCAGAGTTTTAGGTTTAGAAGACCAGGCCCCTGTTACTTCCAAGCTAAAGCAATGTGGGTCAGTGAAATGAGCCTGAAGGTCTGAGTCCAACTTTTTCACAAACTGTTACGATTTCAGTTACAATATAAAGTTACCAACTAGCTCTGGGCCCCTCCATTTCTTAATTAGTAAAATGGGATTAGACTAGATGCTCTATCCCATTCTCTTCCAGTATCATGAGTCTATGAGCTTTAAAGAGTCTCTTTGACTCAAATCAGGTAAGGCTAAAAGTACTTTTACCTGTCTAGAGGAGAGTATAGTGCCAAGCAGCCTCTGCAATGAAGAAGTCCCATGAAGACAGTGAATATCTCTCTTTTAGAAAGCTGGTTCTTTTCAATTAATAGTAGAAGGGAGTTCCTTCATGACTTCTGACCTGGGGACAGAGAGCATGAATTACACAGTCACTCTCAGTAGAGAATAAGGTCACAGAATTGACCATAGGGTTTTATTTTTTATTGCATTCACAGAAAGAATGGAATAATTGTGTCCATTTTACAGAGCCATTTTGTAATAGCTCCTTGCAAGATTAGACTAAAATTACTAGTGCTGTCTGAACCCTTAGAAGCTCTTGAGGTCAATGGTTTTCAAACTGTACCAGAATCCTCTGGAGGGCTTGTTCAATCTCAGATCCCTGGACCTCACCCCTGGAGTTTCTGATACAGTAGGTTTGGGAGGAAGCCTGGGACTTTGCATTTCTAATCAGTTCCCAGGTGATGCAGGTGATTCTGGTCCCACATCACACTTTTCGCTGCTCTAGGTCTTACTCCACAAACTCCTGTGATGCTATGAACCACATGAAACACTTTAAAATACTAATTGCCAGATCCCTCCAGTAAAAAGTCTGATTTTGTAGATTAACAATGAAGCCCAGGCTGTTACCATCATCAGAGAACTTGGGGAAACCTTGACTGGGTCAACTACTCATTCTGCAACAGAATCACTTGGGGGAGTTTTAACAAACACTGATCCCTGGATCCTACTCCCACTTTTTAGATTCTAGTCCTGAAGAGTGGGGCTGGGAGAGTCTGCATTTTTAAAGTTTCTCAGGTGATTCTGACGTGTATCTAAGTTGTCTCACTTTGTAGGTGAGGACTCTAGGGAGGCTGAGGTATTGCTCTAGGGTTAGTGGCAGAAGCAGTACTAGAGTCTGAATGGCCAGACTCCCTGTGCTTGGTTCCCACTGCCACCTTCCTTACTGTCTGCTCCATCAGGGGCTACTTCCTCTGCCACTGACTTTCAAATGGAGAAACCCAAGGAACTGCATAGCGCACTGAGTTCTGACACTGATTTTCTGACACCAACTGCGTGTCCTCCAATTCAACTGAATTCTGACACTAACTACCCAAAATTAGTGTCACATCTTACAAGTTAAAAGGCAAGATCCCTGGAGGTGGGAGTGGGGGTGAGTATAGCTCAGTGGTAGAGTGCATGCTTAGCATGCACGAGGTCCTGGGTTCAATCCCCATTACTTCCATTAAGAAAAAGGCAAAGTCCCCCAAAAGACTGCCCTTGCTTTAGACACCAGTCACAGGTGGGGTCCTCAGGCTACCCTCTCTTCTGTCTGACTTGGCTACAAATTCGGAGCTTCCCACACCCCTGTGAGACCACTGCCCACCATTCCTTCTCACTCTACCTCCAAGCAGAACCCCACCAGAACTTCCCAGGGGAATCTCAGGGCCGCCAAGGCTGATGAGCAAAAGTATTGCCACATCTCATTAGAGCCAGGCTCCAAGGTTAGAGCTTTGTGAATGCAGGAACAGAGGAGCCTTTGAAGTGGAAATTTAGAACTGCTGAAGGGCCTTGGTTCTTTAAAAGGAAATTTCCTCCTAGTGACTGATTAGATGGAAATTCTGGAAGTTTCATGTCACACAACATAAAAGCCAAGTACCAGTAGGCTTGCCTACAAGGACAAACACACCACGAAGATGCCTCATCTTCCCCAAACTAGCTCCTCCTGCACAGATGTCTGCGGGCAGCCTAGCCACGCTGTCCCGGCCAGCAGCCTGGGAGTAGTCTGCTCTCTGTTGTGTCTGATACCTGATGGGTGGGCCAATCCTAGCTCTTCATCTCTGTAATTCATCTTCACATCAGTCCCTCCTTTTTCATCTTCACTGCACTATTTCTGGCCCTCATTAACTTCTCTCATCTTTATTTTAATTACAAAAATGGGACATGCTTGTTTCAGAAGAAGCCAAGAGCCAAAAAATGCAAGGAACACAGCTCTAGAAGCTGGAAAAGACATGCAAACAAATTCTCCTCGAGCGCTACCTTGATTTGGGCCCAGAGAAACAGATTTTGGACATCTGATCTCCAGAATGCTAAGAGAATAAACATCTGTTGTTTTAAGCCAGGAAATTTGTGCTAATTTGTTATAACAGCCATAGGAAACTAATAAGGTGTTTCCAGATTTTTGGACTTGTAAATATTTTATTACTTCCTACCTCTAGACAGCAAACCTTGACTCCAATCTCCCTGGTTTCAGTTTGCCCCCATGGCCATTCCTTGACTCTCCACTTCTGGAAAATAAAATCCAAATTCTTTAGCTCAAAGGCCCTCCATACACTAGCCTAATCCACTTTTTTTAGCCTTAAAATTGACTATTCTATGACCACCCCCACCCTCAACACACATGCTTTCTACATTTCTTACTTGGCTCACAAGATTTTCTATACATGACGTCTCCCTTAGTCCATTTATATCAATGGTACTTTAAGCTCCAGCTCAAGTGGGATCTCTCAGAAGGCCCTTCTGTGTCCTCAGCTCACACTCAACAGGATGTGATCTTTGCCTTCTTTGAACACGCATAACACTTTGCATCTCTCTTATAGCGAATGTCAATTCTACCTTGTATTTGAGTTACAGATTTACATATTAAGTGCCTAGCACTTTAATAATTTGCTGAATTATTTGCTCATTAGATATCTATTGAATTGAATTTAAATGTGAACTGTGCTATAGAACACAGAGGACTACTTCCTCTTTGTATTATAATTTGATACCCATGATAAGATGGAAAACACCACTGATTTTTATGATGAAAAAGGGACAGAGAAAAGAAGAGCAGAGAGTAAACTAACTAGGCTTAAATTATGCTTTCAGTTTTTCAGATTTCATCCTTGTATTGTGCCTTTCGAGATTCAAGAATAAATATTATGGTGACTCAGGAGTAGAGGACATGGGAATATCTGCTGACCCCAAACTCTGTAATGATTCTCCATTACGATTCTGTCACTGAAAATGCTAATGTCATCTCAGGCTGCATTTACAGGGGTGCAAGTCCAAAACAGAGAGGGGATTGTCTCCTGGTTCTTTCAGACGCATCTTCTGTGGGAGGTTTGTTCAGTGGGACCACTGTTGCTTAGAAATGATACAGCGCCAGAATAACCTGGGATGCTGTTAAAAAATACAGATTTCTGGATGCCACCGCCAAGAAATTCTGAATGAACAAGTTAGGAGAGAGCCTAGTGATCTATATTTAACCAGCACAAACTGTTTGAGGTTCACTGGTCTGAAAAAATCCTCACTATTGTTTCCAGTTCTGGAATTCTATTATTCAGAGTATTCTGCCCAGTTTCTGGTTCCAGAGTCTCAAGCTCCCAGGTTACTGGCTCTGCTGGTTCTTAATAAAGTCAGTCCTAAGTTTTGGTCTTCTGTGCTCTACCTCTGGGAAAGGGAGCATCTTCGGCCAAATGTAAGATGTGGGAGCTTAGCTAACTGGTTATTTTAAAGTTTCACCATTAGTAATGAGAGCTGTAACTTACAAGCCCCAGCCACTCAACTTATCCCCCAGAGGTGAATGAAACAGACTTGGGATATTATCACAGCAGAGAAGTCACCAAAGACAAAATATGCAAGTGTCATCAGGTGGCCGTGAGTACCGGAAGGGGAGAAGATCCCAGAAGGCAGTGGCACAGATGGAACCACTATCTCATCAGAACTGATCCGGGATTCTAGAAGGAAACTGGATGACTAAAAGAAAGTTTGTTGCCCATAACTCTTTCCTCATCCCAGAGGCAGAAGTGGTGTGAACTGTTCCAAGTGACTGTGGCAGAAAAGCTTAAGTAGTAGAGGGAAACTAAGGCCAGTGTGCTCGATGCCCTGGCCCTCTTGCTCTGTTCATTCTAATTCCAGAGATTTACTGCCACTTCCTGAATAAACAAAGCTACTGGAGCTTTAAGAGCTCAGTTCAGACAGATGACCAAGAAGAAGGAGTCATCTTTCAGCCTTAACACTATTTGTTTATCGTGTGTCCATTGTCATTAAACCCCTAAGAGTGAAAACAGACTGGTCCATTTCATTTTCCGATTATCGAGTTTATGACATCGTTAAAATTAACTGAGTGCTTATCTCAGCACATACTTTGCAGGGCATGTGGAGGAGGCAGGGTTCCTGGAAAAATACTGGCAAAGAGTCAGAGTGTGCATGGTGCAGCCTAGTCCCTGGTCCCACACAGGTCATGGAATCTTATCCAGGACAGTTGTGCGGTTATGCTGGTCACTACCTGTTCTCAGTAATGCTGTTTCTCCATAGAAGGCACCACAGGACTGAAGCAGTGCTTGGAGTCAGAGAGGAGAAAGACAGTTTGCACAATTATTTCTTTTGGATTAAAGAGGGAGTGGAGAGTTTCTGTTTGGGATGATGACAAAGTTTTGGAAATGGGTAGTGATGATGGTTGTACAATATTGTTGAATGTACTTAATGCCACTGAATTATACACTTAAAAATGGTTTAAATTTTATGGGTAAATTTTATGGTATGTATATTTTACCACAATTTTTTTAAGGAAGTGGGTTGGCTTATTCATAGCCTAGTCCAATCACAGGGAGAGGGGTAATTAACAGTTGCCTTCTTGTTCCTCATTTCATTTGGCTCACTGACTGAGTGACCTTTTGTCTCCTCTGTAGGGTTGACTTATCCTGGGAGCAGTGACAAAAGCTGCCCCTTGTTGTAGGAACCATATAGATACTTAAGCTCAGTCTAATTTAGGGGCATTCGAGAGCAAATGGAGCTTCTCTAACTCCTAAGACTTAAACACTTAAAAACTAGAATGGCTTGAATGCCTTTTATCCTCCAAAAGATGGACCTAAGAGCTTGTCTGTGGGGTAGACTGTCCTATGGAAATGAGAACTGATTACCATTGAGTGTAGGTTCTCAATTTTTTTTTTTTTGAATGCTATTGCCATCTCTCCCTTTTTCTCTCCCTTCCAGAACTGAACACTTCAGAGCAGAGCTGGAATAGGTAAAGGCTTTTGGATCTGTGGCCCAGACTCACTTCACTCTGCCATGAATGTCTTCACCACCCAGAATTCTGAGGCTAATACAATCACAATGGTTGGAAGAGGCTTGAAATGTCCCGTTTACCACCTGTGTGATACCTGTCAAGTGGCCACAGCCTTTGGTCACATACAAGTGTGGCTTCTGTCTTTGAGAAAGGTCACACTCTGTGACCATTACTCGCCCTATCTCCTCCAAGAGCCTCTCAAAATGGCTCAGAATAAACATGGTTTTAAAGCCTCCTCCACCAATCCAGAAGCTTATAGTTCTGCTGTCTCTATATTGGGTTCAGATTGGGTTATTTTAATATTCCAGGAAGACGTTTTTCAGTTGAGAAATTTCAGTTCAATTCACATTTTCTACTTGTAATTTCAAGCTGGAAGCTACCTGTGGAAGCTGAGACCTGCCTCGCTCAGGGAGCCCGCTGGCCATCTCCAAGGCCTCCTTCATTATTCACACCAAGACCCAGCACAGGAATACCAAAAGCAACACTTGATGGTTGTGGAAGATTTTCATCCTCACAGGTCTTGAATACTTTCTGTTTATCACCTCCACTAAGGGTTTAAGACTACCTGTTGTATTTCTAGCCACCATACTCTGAAGGAAAGCATCTTGCCCTGAGGTCAGGATAAATTCTTTATTCATATTGAAAATGAAAGCAAGTAAAGGGCAAGAATTTTTTTTTTTAAAAAATCCCACTTTCATTATGTTCAGAATGAAAAGCTTATTGAAATAAGACCTTTAAAGTGCTTCCTTTCACTGTTCATTTGGGAAGAGATTTCACAGATGGTACAGACACCCTGAAATGCTGCCTGGTCTGAAATCTTTCTCTCTGTAGCTTTAGAACAGCAAAGGGTATGACATATGGAAAGGAGAAAAGAGCCATGGAAGGCATGGCTAGGGACAGGGACAGGAATGTAAATTATACAACTGATTCTTGCCACAAGATATTTCTGGTTGGTTTCTCTCCGTGGGGTACCGCACGTGGGGACAGGATGGAGGCTGCATGTGGGGCAATTAAGGGCAGATGTGTTTCTGTGATAGTAATGCAGAACTGCAAGGTTTGCAAGTTCCAGCCCTTGACCAAAGCCACAGTGTTTTTACATAATCATGGTTGGTATGGATTGAACTGTGTCCCTCCCAGATTCATATGTTGATGTCCTAACCCCCAGTGTCTCAGAATGTGACTCTATTTGGAAATAGGGTCCTTGCAAATGTAATTAGTTAAGAGGAGATCATACTGGAATAGAATGGGCCCCTAATCCAGTATAAAAAGGGGGAAATTTGGACACAGAGACAGACACATCAAGAGAGGAAAAGATGTGAAGACACAGGGAAAAGTCAGGCAGCTATAAGGAACGCCAAAGATTGCCAGCAAACCATTAAGACCTAGGAGAGAAACATGGAAGAGCTCTGATCCTCTGTTAAAAACAAGACAACAGGCCCAATATAGAGTCACTTAAGCTAAGCATCACATCACCAAATTAAGACTTAATTACGGTTTTGGCTCTCCTAGAAACGGAATCTTAAGCCAGTCAATCAGGAATCACTTGATCAGCACTAGGTAGGTCATCTGCCTGAGAATGCCCTACCATCCCCTAAAGCAAAGTAACCTTGCAATAACCAACCTGATTTTTTGCTTAGGAGAACTTTCTGGTTCCTACTCCCTAATGCTTGCATCATTTTGTACAGCTCCTCAGAGCTCCCTTCTGTCTGCTAGATTGGATGCTGCCCAGTCCATGAACTGCTGAATAAAGGCAATAAGATCTTTAAAATTCACTTAGTAGATTTTGTTTTTTAACACCTCACATTCCTCAGAAGGATCCAGACCCATCGACACCTTGATTTCGAACTTCTAGCCACTGGAACTTTGAGAAAAAAAACTACTGCTGTTGAAGCCACCCAGTTCGTGGAGTTTTGTCATGGCACCTGGAGCCAACTAATACCATGGTCATGGTGAAAGCGTCCAGTGCCCTGCATTGTTTTGCATCATCATAAAATCTGTAATACCTACAGGTACAATTTTATTTTCAAAGCACTTATGATTAGAAATATTTCCTACTATCTTGATTTCTATGCTATTACTCATATACACTCCTCATGTCCACATGTAGATTTATGTGATTCATATCGTCTTTCTCTATTTCCTGATTCCTTATATTTGGGATTCTGATACTCAGCCTTGGAAAACTTCTCCAAAGACTTAAGAATCTTGGCATCTCAGTTCTATCACCTTAAAATATCACATCCCAGAGTCCTTTTACATGCCCCACCTTTGGCCTCCATATCAGCTCAACTTTGTGCCTGCCTTGAAGAGCTCCTGACACACCTCTGTCGTTTCTAGAAGTCTATATGTCTCCGGGGTTATAATGGAAAGACCTATGAGGAGGTGCTGGATGTGGCCTCTTCACTTACGTGGCCCCAGTTGTTGAAAGGGGTCTGGTGTGATCCTGGGGACTTTAGTGAGGTGACAGACCATTGATCTAGGCCATGTGTCACTAGAGATGCAAATATCAACCCACGTGTGCACAGGTTGCAGGTCAGCAGCACCAGAAACAATCACTTCTTTCTTCCAGATCCATTCTGTTCATGTTATAATGCCTTCTGAGAGCAGGCGGTTATTATTACAATGATGAATCTGTTTCCTCCAGACTCTGGGTGGTCACTATCCTGACCTGCCACCCATGTCACATCCCCTCAGGTGCTGCAGACAGGCGTGGCACTTGTCACAGACTGACACACATTGGGGCAGAAGCTTGATAGCACAGGTGGAGACAAAAACTAGAAATAAACCGAGACAATTTTTCTAGAAAACCCTCTCAAATAAAACCAACTTTGTGAGATAGGACTTCAGGGCAAGCTTGTCCACTGCTTGGCAGATCAGTTCTGGGACTGAGACATCAGAACGCATGTATGTGTGTATATGTACTTACATACACCTAAGTACGTATGTATATATACACACATACATGTACAACACACACATAACATACACAAGCATATATAACACACGTCTATAAATTATACTTAAACACACTTAACATCTTTTTTAATGTAAAAATGTTTCCTAGTCCCTACTAGTTTGGAGATCAAACCGAGGGTCACAGCAACCCTGACAATTCATTTATCTGGTATTTTCAGATACCTCGTACCCTCTCCAATCATTATGGAAGTCCCCGCAAGCTGCCCTGTACGCCACGGTCTTTCCTGATGACTTGAGCAATGATGCCCCTGCTCTCTCCTGTTCTAGCTCACAGGCCACACCTCACATGGACGCCAGTGAAAAGTGTGCTGTTGACGCTTCTGGTTCTCACTCTGCCGATACAGGGAATACTGGTAAAGCCCCTGCTCCAGCACGGCCGCCAATGCAGAGAGCATTTCCTATGTACTACAGCAGTCAGTATCTTCTCTCTGGTTTTTGCCTGTTTTTCACTCTGAGACACAGGTGTTGGTCCATGGGCTGGCCTGAAGTACAGTGTCGGCT
The DNA here is from genome assembly GCF_009834535.1 of Camelus ferus. NCBI lineage: Eukaryota > Metazoa > Chordata > Mammalia > Artiodactyla > Camelidae > Camelus > Camelus ferus. The sequence continues at coordinate 10,577,784 of NC_045721.1, forward strand.
ACTCAGAGTCACCTGGCTCTCTGACCTTGACTCTTAGGTTTGTTTGTTTGTTCGTTTAATGGAGATACTGGGGATTGAACCCAGGACCTCATGCATGCTAAGCATGTGCTCTACCACTGAGCTGTACCCTTCCCTCTCTGATCTCAACTCTTGATCTAAAAACCAAAGTGTGTCCTTGCTTGTTTTCCTGAAGCACATCAGCCCCTCATGCAATCAGATTTCCTGTGGGGCCTCCTGTCATTTAGAAATGCCCTTATTCATCTGAATCATGGTTCTGGTTCCAGCCATTTACAAAAGAACTGGCTGTTCGCAATTTACAAGAAGGTAAATTCTGAAAGTAAGTTGGTAAGCCAGTCATTTAGAATTTGGACCTTACCTCCCATAGCTACAAAATTATACATAATGGCAAAGTTCCCAGGCCAGCCCACAAAAGCATACTTATCCAAAATGTAGCTGAACTGAGGCAACAGAGCCATATGCAGCCTAACCATGCTTGGCATTGTGTTTCCACTGGAATGCAGGTCTTGTACCAAATGGGAAGCCAAGAAGGCAGAGGGAAATAAATCTTGAACTGAAATCTATCTTGCTGTTGGGATTTTGCAGCCAGGTACCAGTAAACTAGGCCCCCAAGGGTGGAGAAATGTTGGATGGAGATGCTCACAGAGTCATTTATCAAATCCTGGGAGCTTCCAAAGAAATGTGTAAAATTAAAATTTAGTTCCATGGAAGTAGAGCCTCAAGTTCATACCATCTACCAAAGCACTGCAACGTCTATCATCTTGGGATGAGGCTGAAGATACTAAATCAACAGAGGATGAAGGCGCTCCTGTTGGGGGTGGCACCGGGTTCTGGAGCACACCCGGGTGAGCAATAGATGGGAAGGAATGCAGCTGGGGCTCTGAAAGAGGCAGCGTGCTGTTGGCCACCTGGTTTGGAAAGGGGTTTTAATGCATTTCCATTACAGTGACATCATGTTCTCTGTTCCTAACAGATGGCTTTCTCTTTTCGATTTGCCCATTCCCTGTTTCTCTGAATAAGAGCATCCTTCTCTCACATTGATCAAGAGAACAGGTCATTCAATGATATGAGGAAAAATAACATTAGAGAGAGATTGTCTTTAAAAGTGATGAGATAGTAAAGAGGCTTCATGACCACAGGGAAGAAGTAACAGATTGAGCCCCTAGTATGCACCAGTCACCATGCTATGTCTTTTTACCTGCATCTCTTTCTCCATCCTCCTAAAAATCCTAGGATGTAGGCATTTTTATCTCCACTTAATGGAAAGAAAAGGAAGCCTGAGAGGTTATGTTAGACTGAGAACCTTGCACGGATTCAAACACATCCTCTGGCCCTAGTGTCATGCTCTCCCCACTACCCCAGCACCTCCTACCATTGGAACGGAGCATTTCTATGTCACTGTCCTTAAAACTAATACATTCTACTCACTGGTTTTCAATCAGTTAAAAAAAATTTATTCAAAAAGTGAGGATGACTGCATTTCTTCTTAACCATATTTAACACAGGAAAGGTGATAAATATACTAAGTAGACTTGGCATTGAGTAGGCTTGGCTGTACACTGCTGGCCAGATCGAGTGAGAAAGTTCAGTTTCTAGAGAGGCCTGGCGGACGCTGGGCTCTGGTGAGGCTGACACCGAGCTAGCCAACACTAATGAGGAAGGGGCCCACTCATTCATTTGACTATGTGTGGTACCCAGCTCAGCCAGAAAGAAGGGTCAATTATATGTAGTGTTTGATAAAAAAGAGAGAGAGGCAAAACAAAAAGAAAGACGGAAGGAAGGAAGGAAGGAAGGAAGGGAGGAAAAGAAAGAAAAGAAAAGAAAAGAAAAGAAAAGAAAAGAAAAGAAAAGAGCCCTGTGCTGCAGAGAAAGTGTTTAAGCTTTTAAAATTACACCAAAAAAGAGACTGGAACATACACTCTGACAGCACCCAAATTAAATCTAACCATAAAGCCATATAAACTCTCAGGAAATGCAGGGTGTGTAAGCGTGATGGGTGCATTAGAACCTCTGAGCCCTTTCAGGGGAGCAGCCAACGTCGACACACCTTGTGGCCTGGCCATTGTTATTCCAGCCTCATGATCAGTGCCATAGAAAAGAATTGTGTTTCCAGTTAGAAGACCCACACACAAAAATCCAATCCCTTTTCAGTTCAGTCTCTCCCATAACTGCTCCTCCTGACACCTGGACTGCGTTAGTTAAAATCTCCCCCTAGTGGAAAGCTGGGACACTTCAGTGTCGGTGATCATCTGATTCAGAACAATAGAAATGTCTCAGGTTTTCTATTTTTAATATTTCTTTAGCTGGGTCTGAGCAAAAACTGATGATACCAAAACCAGTGGATTTTTAGGGAACACAGGTAATAGAACTCCTTACCTTCCCTTGAAGCGTATGCTCAGGAAATCCTTAGAGAACTCACACCCTAGAAAGTACAGGTGTATCTGAACAACCCCACTGCTACCTGTGCACTTATCAGTCTCTCTCAATCCCTCACCTCCAGAGTGACCCAACAGCAAGACATATCCCAGGGTGTGGTGAACACAGCAGATGATTGGAAGGGCCCTTTCTAACACCTGCGAAGCCCTGACTTGGCTGGGTAGAATTAATTCTACTTTAGTGTCTGCACTTACTTTCTGCTTGAGGGTTGGTTGGCTTTGGCTTGTACTCAAAGGGCTGCTGACAAGATCTGCCAAGTGAGTTTTGTGTGCCCCCCCCCTTCTTATTTTCCTAATGGGTGAGCATCTGAGCCAAATATGAAAAAGCCACTTGCTGCACATCATGGTACAAGGTGGAGCACACAACTGCTACCAGAAAGCACAGGGCACAGTCTCATCACATCAAGCTGCCCTCCAGCAGTGCCATGGAACAACCCGCAAAGAGAACCAGCTGTCTCTCCCCTCATGGGTTAGAAAGAGGGTACCAGTTACTTCTGGAGCTAACCAGCTCACTGTTAACTTGGACCCCCTTTCAGTGGACCAAATATTCTGTATTAATGTAGCCCTCAAAAAGAGGGGAAAAAAAGAATTAAACACACTTTCCAGGCTGTGTTACAGGTCTCTGTCCAGGTAAAACCCTTTGAATTCAAAAGCAGTAGAGCTTTTGATATCAGAAAATAGGAAAATTACTACAGAGAAAAGGCCATTTGAGTAATAGTTGAAAATCTTCTGGGAAGCATTTATTCCCATCAATGTTTCAGGATCAAGGAGGGGGACATAAGTTGCAGAAGAAGTCATCACACAGTGATGTGATATAGCATCCATCTCCCACCAAGAGAAAAATTGTGTTGCATGGGTTTGTGCAATATCAACATTGAAAGAAAGAAAAGAAGAAAAAAAGGAAGAAAGGAAGAAGGAAGGAAGGAAGGAAGGAAGGAAGGAAGGAAGGAAGGAAGGAAGGAAGGAAGGAAGGAAGGAAGGAAGTTAGTTGACATCAACAAGTTTTCGGCACTGACTTTTGAGAACTGGCCGATATAGAAGTTGAGCATTCTGAAATTCGCTCAGATATGGACAAGTCAATGAGCTCAAGGAGGCTTGAGCTGGAGACAGAATAAGATGGACAGTTGGCCCTTGATGAGTGCCAGGCTGTGAGACCCATACTTGGCTCCTCTACCAGGGGCTTCCCCAGGACCAAGGGGCTCGCCTTGGACTTCGCTGCACCTGGATGGCTCTCTACTGCCAGGGAGTGGGGAGGGGATGCAGGGAAGGCCTGGGCCCTCCTGGCTGGTGAGGGCTCTTCAGGGTCCTTGTGGTGGAGAGGAACTTCCTCCCACCCTTAAGAGACTGCAGGATCAGGAAGGCATTGTTGAGCAAGAAGTTAAGATCAGAGAACCACACAAGAGCACCTGAAGGGATGTGGATATAGGTTTGAAAAGCTGCAGTGTTGAACCAGGGATTAGTGCCTGGGGAGAAGCAGGTCTGGAGGATGAGCAGGAGGCCGTGGCGGGAAGAATACGCAGACCAGGTAGCAGAGACAGCTGGCTCCGGGGGCAGCTGCCGTTCCTCAGGGATGGGGACAGGGTAGGGGCTGGCTGCAGGCAAAGGGTGGAGGCGCTTTAAAAAAACTGCATCCCTAAACTGTGGAGGGTTAGGCTAAACCTCCTTCCAGGAGTGGTAAGAGTGATGTGTCTGAACCAGTCCTGCTACCGGCTCTGGTTCTGGTTAGTGTGCACAGGTATCCTTAAGTAAAGCTACAGAGATCTGCCGGAGCGTCAGTTTCATTCCTTCCTTACCTTGTTGTCCCCCTAAATCTGGGCAGAATGGAGACCTTGCAAACACTGTAAGAGACAGTATGTAAATTTGGGTTGGCCCCATTGGTCCTGTGGAATCTGTTTTGTCGAGCCTTCGGGGATTAGTTTTGATTTGTCTGGTTGGGTGGCCAAGCTGTTAGTTAACCAGAATTTGAAAAGAGGAGAGAGCTTTGTAAAACCCACCTGGTACCAGTAACTGGCACCAAACTTGAGAGAAGCTCTGTGCTTGGCTGGAGTTGTCCGGAAGCCTGGTGCCATTAGCAGGCTGGCTCTCCACACCTCACAAACCAGCTCATGTCCACACTCTCAGTGTTCCAGAATAACTGGTCTAATTTCCAAAGCTGACTGGCTTTGCAGGCCAAAATCAGCCTGAGCCTCTGTCCAGGCCCGGAGAGAAGGACTTGTTTGCCTAAGAGGATTAAATAGAGCACAGTCAGCTGAGCTTTCCCAGAGACAGTGAAATGACTTCAGCTCTAATCTCTTGCTAGTGAGGGCACCATCAGCACCCGCCAGTCACGACTGGCCTTCTTTACGGCTGCCGTTACTAATCTATGCCACTCCGAGGATGTCACAGACCATCTGTTTCTTTGCTGTCGCTTTTACTTCCCCTTCATAAACTCCATTTTTATTCTTCAGAAGGATGGACTCTTCTCCCTCCTCTCCCATTCTCACCCTGCGTCTCTCATCCACCAGGCTGCGCATCAGAGCCTCCTAGAATTCTGAACAGGAAGTGTAACTGCAGTCACAGGCTCACATAATTTTGGAAGAACTTACCCAAACAGAACATTCACTTTTTTCAAAAGAAACTTCTGATTGGAGAAAGCAGAATGAAAGTCTGGGTTTGTGAGCAGTCTCTGCCCATTTACCTACAGTCTACCTCTTGATTCAGATTTAATATTCTTTTACCTGTTGGTTCTAATGCTGACCTCGAGTCAAAGATCATGATCAAAAGTCAGTCTCCTCATAACAGCCTTTAGTATCGTTGAAATATTTAAATACTTCCTTTTCTAATAGAGCTACCTTTTATTCTCTGGTCAAGGAGCTGTTAGAAAGTGTGTCTGCTGCAACAAAGAAAATCCTAACTAATGTATAAATATTTTATTTAAGATTTTTGCATTAGATTTATTAGTAAACCTGGTTTGCTGTTTGCGAGTTCTGTGTATACACGATATACCATCACTGTCAGGTTTTGGCAGCAGTGTTATACTGTCTTTATATGATGACATTGGAGGCATTTATTTTTCTTTACTCTAGAAAAGTTTTTAAAGTGTTAGAATGATCTATTTCTTAAAGATTTAAAATAATTCATTTGTGAAATTATCTGGGTCTGGCATCTAGACAACTTCTCAACTTCATATATGGTAATTCCTTAGGTTTTTACATTTGCTTGCTTAGAGCTGAGCATAAAGTTTTTTCAAAATTTCCTCCATCTTTGTGTTATGTCCCCATTCTCCTTTTTAGTTTTACAAGTTTGTATTTTGTCCCTCATTTGGGGATGGGGGAGTATTAAAGGTGTATCTGTTTCATTTAAAAGTCAATTTTGGATTCATTTATATGTTTCTGCTAAATATCTATTTATAAAACTATTCAAAACGACTCAACATTTTTTCTTCCTTTTGCTTTCTGTAATTACCTTGCATTCTCTTTCAAACTTCTTGAGTTGAATAATTAATAAGCTATTTTGATTATTTTTTACTTATTAAAAAAGTGCTTAAACCTAATAATTTTCCTCTAAGCCCTCTTTAACCATATCCTTAGGTTACACAGCATAGTTTTTAAATTTATTCATAGTTATTATTGTCTAGGTTTTCTGCTCAAATGTGCTGGGCTCTCTACTCCAAATATCGATCAACTTTAAGTTTTTGGCTTTCCCCTCTTTTGCAATGAGGAGGGCTGGTGGTGGGTGGGTGGGGTCTCGGAACACACAGATAGCTGATCCCTGGGGTTCTATTCCATGCCGTCCACACATCCCACCATTCTGAAATGACAAACTTTAGAATACCACTATGGAAACCGTCCTTCTTTCTCCTGTGTCCTCTCCAGGAATTTAGACTTAACTGTTTCAAGTATAGAGCCCCGCCCCCAGGTTGGGTTTTATAGAATTCTTTCACATACTTCCAGAGATGTTAGCATCCTGCTTTAGATCTCGAGTGGATGCTTCATTGCGAGTGGATGCTTCATTCCTGCATTCAGCAAACAGTCATCAAGTATCGAGTGCTGGTCTGGTTGTCGGTATCTCTTGTTCCTGCTACTCTTGTACAATCAGTGCCAAATATTCTTCAGAATGGTTTGGGGGTTATAGATACTATTTTCTCTGTGTTCCAGAAAGAGAAAGAGACAGACAGCATTTTATTCCATCATCTGTGATCAGTTTTGTTAGTAGTTAATTTGTTGACAAATACTTGAAAAGTTTTTAGACCCATGGGACTCTTAGTAAACGTAAGCTTAATTTCCAAGTGACCGCCTTCACGAATAGAAAAAGAATTCTCTTGACTTAAGCATTTCCCAAGCATTAACTGATCTTTCATCTCCTAAATAATATTCATCTTTATGCCTTTTACCTTCTGTCAAGCAGCAGAGTTTATTGGCCTGATTTATCCTGTTGAAAACATGAGGCAGGGCTGATAATGAAAGAGGGCTGACTCCTGCCCTCATCCAAGGAGAAAGTCCAGACTCCCAGCCCTTTGCAGACCTGACTCTGAATTTGAAAATGTGCTTAGCTTCTCTTGTTATTGCCTAAGGCTGTCTACGGGGGCCTGGCAACAACAGCTAATGAGGAAGGTTAGTAGGTGTGTCAATAGGCCCATTGTCTGAACTTTTTTGTTTTTCTTTCAAACCTACACAAATTGCTTCGGTCAACAGTGAGCCTGAGTAAGACAGACCACTCATCCTTGGGTCACGCAGCTCCTAGGGCTCCCCTGGAAAGACCAACTCCGAAGAAAGAGATAAAAAACTAATCATAAATCACACTGGAGGCTTTACACAAAACTAGAGAATAATCAAATGGAGCAGAGTGTCTCTCAGGCAGATTTTCACTCAGTGTTGATGGCCTCCCTCATCCTGTGCTGGATGCAATGGACTTCCAGAGAGAGCTTGGAGACTGTGTCCAACTCCGCACTCAGGGAAATCAAAGGCAATGCCAGGTGAGTGTGTAGACACTTTTCAGCCACCTGCTTTGTGTTATGATGCTTCAAAATGCCTTCAAGCCAGAGACCTACTTTATACACTGGCTCAGGCTTTAAAAAAAAAAAAAAAATCCTCCTGCAATGAGTTGGCAGGCGCTCCTTGAGGGGATGTGGCAGATGCAAAGGCTTTGGCCCTGTCTCTATGTAGCTTTGGGTGATGTAGTGTCTTTGAATTTAGCCTCTATTTCTAGCCCTTTCTGAAAGAAGAGAGTATCACAGGGTATCTTCCAAGACAGATGGCTCTTCTATTTAGTTTTTCAAAGGAGCGGGTAGGAAATGGAGAAAAGCGATTAGCGGGAATACGTGATCTCTAAAGCACCCTGTGATCGGGTGGGTGAGGGCTCAAGCACGAGACAGTCAATGCAAGGATAAGGACTTTACAGAAATTGCTGGGAGATCTAGAACTGACCACCAGAACATGCTTTCCTTCTGGACCTCTCATAAGATGCAAGATTCATTGAGCTGGTCAAGAAGGTAGCAGACAGAGTTAATGGCTGTATTAAAACTTGTCCCAGCACAGGCCAGCCTAACCCTCCTGGAGAACCATCAGAGGCTCTGGGCTAAAAATGACTTCTCCTTCTAGAACTATCTTTGAGACACTAAATTTGACTCTCATCCTGAGGGCTTTTGTCAGGATGTCAAACTCCGGTGGCTGGGCCACATGAGCAAAAAGCCTCAAGACCTCACAAAGTACAGAATCTGGTAAAAAATCTTCACACAGTGAAGAGATCCCAGCGGGTTATACCCTCAGCGTGGGTATGAATGGGACATATGCTGTTCCTCCACACTACTACCCAGACATCAAGGCAAATTGCTTTTCGCCAACCTTCGTACTTGGGTAAAGGAACAAAATCGCTGCCTTGATTGTTCATAAACACAAGGTCATTGTATAACTTTCCAACTTCTACCCATTATCTGGGTAGTCCCAAAAAATTCAAGTGGAGAATTAATGTAGAATGCTGCTTGCTGGGTTGGAAGTGGTCCTAAGCCCATGGCACAAGGGAAAAGCGAATCCTCTCAGATTTGCCTCAAAGAATTGCCATAGATAAAACTTTAAAAAATATGAGCTCATCAGCACAGATCACAAAACTCACAAAGATAGCAGGTTCCAGAAGCATAACACAGCTGAAAAAACAGGGGATTCAGCTTTCAAAAGGCATCCAATATTGGATTATCAGCCAAGGAATATAAAGCAAGTATTTTAAAATCAATTCTAAGGGGAAAAAAACAGCAAGATCTGTGTCAGTTTGCTAGCACAGCCGTAACTATGTACCACAGACTGTGTGGCTTAAATAATAGATTCATTTTCTCACAGTGCGAGAGGCTCTAAGTCCAAGGCCAAGTTCAAGGTGTCCGCAGAGCTGATTTCTTCTGAGGCGTCTCTCCTTGGCTTGTAGATGGGTGACTTATCTCTTTGTCTTCACATGGTCTTTCCTTTGTGTGTCTGTGTCTTAATCTCTTCTTATAAGGACACCAGTCATATTGGATTAGGGCCCCTCCCAATGACCCCTTCAACCTTAATTACCTCTTTAAAAGCCCTCCTTCCAAATACAGTCACATTCTGGGATTTAGGACTTCAACATATGAATTTTGAGGGGACACAATTCAGCCCGTAACAGGTTATATAAATGTAAGAGAGGAACCAAAAAAATGTAAAAGTTATCAAGCAGATGTGGGAAAAGATCCAATTAGAACTTCTAAAAATGAAAAATATTATAACTAAGTGTTTCGTAAGCCTCAGTGGGTGGTTTAAGAGATAAGCACAGCTGAAGAAAGAATTAGAAAACTGGAAGTCAGACTGGCAGTTTTTTGTTTATTTGTTTGTTTTTACACAGTCCAGAGAGAGAAAGAGAAGTATCAGGACTGATGAAAGACTGCCATCCGCAGATTCAGCTGTCCCAAGGCACCCAAACAGGATTTTAAAAAGAAGAAAAAAGAAAAAGAAAGAAAGGAATGCACACCCAGATACAAAATAATAAAACTTCTAAACACTAAAGCCAGAGAGGATGGAAAAAGTAGGCAAAGGAGACAGGTTACTTACAAAGGGGTAATTCATTTACAACTGACGTCTTAAAAGCTGTCATAGAAGCCAGATGATAGTGGAAAAGTACTTCTAACATGCCGCGAGAAAATAATGCTCAACCTAAAACCATATATGCAGTGAAGATGTCTTTCAAAAGTAAGAGTGAAGACATTTTGAGATAAGGAAAAAATAGACCATGATTAAAGGATTCTAATGCTTGTCTTAAGCAGAGGGAAGTAATCTCATGTAGAAATACTGACATGAAAGATGACATAATAGGCCAAGAAAGTGGCAAATATACGAGTAAATCCAAAAAACACTGTATAAAACAATGACAGTAAACTTCTATGGGCAAAAGAAAGATAAAAATGAAATACACACTATACAGCAATATAAACTGGAAGAGGTAATAGAATTAAAGTTTTAAGGTTTTTGTAATGTTATAGAATATAAGTTAAGTTTGCTTGTTAACATTCTAGGATAAGATCTAGGAGAAGAGAATTAGATACGTAATTTTCAAAATAGTAGAGAGAAATAAAAGGAAATCAGTCAAAAAGAGGTAAAAAGAGGAGAAGCGATATAGAGAAAGTAGGATAGTTAAAAAACGCAAAACAGACCTAGGTAAAACATTTCAGCGATTCCATTTAAATAAAAATAGACTGGATGCCTCAGTTAAAAGTCAAAGATGTCATATGGGATTTAAAATATCTAGTTAAATGCTCTTTTAGAAGAGACACATCTAAAACAGAAGGAGCAAAAAGTTCAAAGTACAGAGTGTAAAAAGATATAATAGACAGATCTAAATCATTCCTGCATTCATGATTTTAATTTAATATATTGTTTGGAATGTTGTTAATTCTGTACTCCTTTTTTAATTTCTTAAATTAGATGTTTAACTCATGAATTTTTAGCCTTTCTTCTTTCCTAATATAAGAATTTAAAACCATAAAATTTTCTCTAAATAATACTTTATGTATAACCTATACATCTTGCAGGAGGGGAGAAGGAATTTTTTTTTTAATGTATACACTTTGCTTTGAAAAATATTGAATGGCATGGAGATAACTCATAATAATACACTGCTAAATACAAAAATCAAGTAACAAAGTATGAACATGATTCTAATGACTCAAAAAAAGATACAACTATACCATTCTACATTGTATATGCACAGAAAAAGGATGAAAGGGAAATACACTAAAATATATGCAGCAGGAATTCAGGATAGTAGGGTTACAAGCATTTTTAGTTTTCTTTACACCTTTCTATAGTTCCTTTATACTTTTCTATATTTCTGTAATGAATGTGGATTATTTTTGTGGTCAGAAAAGAATTACAAAAAAAGAAGAAAGTGATACTTATAGAATTAATAATTTAACATGAAAAAGTGTGCTGGTGGGGGAACAGGCTGCTCATGTTGTCCTAAATAAGCATTAGTGGATTTCCCATAAGCATCCCAACCTCATGGTCATGAGCATACATGTGATAAGGAATGTGTCCTCAACAAACTTGCCTCCTTTGCCAGGTGGCTCAGAGCTGGCCTGTGCCTTGGGTGTGATCTCATATGCCTCCCTGCTCTACAACGTGCAGGCTCATTCTCCTCTTTCTCTGAGACAAGATGTGGGGACAGGAGATCCAAAAATCTATGTAACAAGCACTCAAGATTGGGTTCTTAAAAGAGTAACCAAAAATGCTCTGGGAACCTGAATGTTTCACAAGACACATACACATTTTTTACGAAATCTTCCTTTTACCATGTTCTCCTTTTGAGCTAAATTTATTCTTTCCCTAGTTGGGCTTTCTACCAGAGAGAGAAAAAAGAAAACAGCTTTTCTCATAAATGCTCTGAAGACATTGGCAAAGCTTTTCCTCATTCATCTACTCACTGTTGACTTGGAAGATTATGTCTCCTCATCTTCAAAAGAGAGGATAAAGCTGAATTCCTCTGAAGTCCTGAGATGAGAAATGATGTGTCACTAGAAATGGTAATATCATCGAAACATGGCATCTTCTATCAGTGTTGCTCTGAGTCCATCCATCCATCTATCCGTCCATTCACTCAACCATCCATTCATCCATCTATCCATCAATTCACCTATCCATCCATCCATCTATCCATCCATCCACCTATTCATCCAACTTAAAAACATTTGTATAGAAACAATTATGTACCATGCAGAGTACCAGCTGCTGCAGGGAAGGGAATAAGATATAATCCTTGCCCTTGAGAACCTCATGAGCAAACAAAGAGAGGCATGTACAGAGCTCATTATAATGCAAATTAGACTAAGTACTAGTGTTCATCATCTCTATGTGAAATGCCGAGGAGGAAATAATATGAGAGCATAAGATGAATCTCCCCTGCTTTAGAGTGACTGATCATCTCACCAGTGATGTAACACATAAGCCCCCAAAACAGTTACCTAACAAATCCCAGTAATAGTCCCATGAGTGACCTTGGATTCAGAGTTCAAAGAGAACAAGCTAAGAAAATTGCCCTCTGTGGCCCAGAGATGTGCTTTCTCCACGTCTGCAGAGGCAATAAAGGTCTATTTCTGTGAAAACGTGCATCTCCTCTGTGTGTGGGCAAGTCTGCTGGCACATGTTTCTACAAGCTGTTTTCATCAGCTTCTCACCTGCTCCACTGAAACTCCCAGGCCTCACGAGACCCATTGCTTAACCAGAATAGAACTTAGTTCCATGCAGGGCTGACAAGGCGGGCATTAAAGCAGTAATAACACCAGGTGAATGCCCTAACTGTCCCAGGAGCCCACTTTCCAGACCAGCTCTGTCCAATGGGAACCTTCTACACTGATAGGAATGTGCTGTTGGCACTGTAGCTTCTGGCCCATGTGGTTAGGGAGTACTTGAAATGTGGCCAGTGAGACTAAACCTTTGATCTTATTTTACTTTTAATAAATTTAATTCAAACTCAAATACCTTAATTTTATTTAATTCAACTTTAAATCGTGGCTACTGTATTGGATAGCAGAGTTCTCAGGCATGAAGCTGAAACACATCATGAGGTAAAGAGTTTTTCTTGAATGAACAGGTGCCCTGGGAATTCACAAAAGCACTTAGTGGGTAAAACTGAAACTTGGCTCTCAACAGCCAGATGGGCCCATGACAGAGTCCAATTTCTCATCTTTCTCCACCCTCACCCCCACCCCCAACTGCAATCTTGTGGTTTCCGAAACTTTTTACTCTGGTAGAACAAAGGACTCAGAAGACCCCTTAACTCATATTCCATTATCCCGAACGCTAACCCTCTCCCCTCTACTTTTGCCACTTCTAGACTTTTCATCAGAGTGAATGGGAAGGTCAGGACACCTTCAGCGGTACACCAGTAAACCCTGAGATGGGGGGCAAGAGTCAGAATTATTAAAAATATGTCTAGATAATTCTTCTGTGCTGCCAGATTTAGAAGCCATGTTGCTTCATACCAGAAACAGAAATGCATCAGAGAACTTATCATAATGGGAGCATTTACTCACACAAAAAGTATTTATTGAGTGTATGATATGAAGCAGGCTTCAGTATAAGTTAGGGATATAGGGTTGAGCCAGACAGCTGACATTGCTGTCATATGGTCTAGTGTAGGGAGACAAAAATAAACCATAAACAAATAAAAAGATAATTTCAAGTAAAAAGCATTCATTGACATGTAGGAAAACAGTATAATGAGACAGAGAATGACTAGGTTTGGGAGCTACTTTAAACTGAGGTTGGGAAGTTCTCTCTTAAGAGGTGAGAAAACAGAGACAGTGATAGCCCGTAAGGTTTGAAGAGTTTCACTACAAGGAGAAGCAGAGAGATCAGCCATGGTTGGGTGGGAATGTAGGTCAAGGGAACGTTTGTTTTGTTTTTAAGATAAGCTATGTCAAGTCAGATGTACATGTCAATGGGGTGAGTAAGAAAGCATTTGAAGATGCGAATGATAAGCCAGTCTCACTAGCCTGTGAGGAATCAGTCCTTGGTCATCTGGAAAACCTTCAGAGACCACTGCTTGTCTGTGAGTTACACATTGAGAAGTACTCCTGTGGACACTCTTGAGCTTCCATGTATGAGAACAAAAACTAATTTTGAATTGGGATGAGTTATAGGTATACAAAGGAGGGAATATTCCCATTCAGCAGATCTGGAGGAAGTGGGTAGATACAGTAATTGGAGAGCTAAGCCTTGAAGGATGAGAGCCATTTGGTAAGGTAGGGCATGCCTGGAAGAGCCGGAGTACAAAAACAGAGAAAACAGAGGCTGTTCAGGGAACAGGGGATTCTGCTTACAGTACTACTTGGAAGAATTGACCACTTTACATGTGATCCTGCACTTACAAGTGTCCAGGACAGTGCTTTGCACGCATCAGAGAGTCAGTTAATGTTTGCTGACTGATGACATGGGAAAGTTTAACTTTACCTCTCCAATTCAAATCCTTGAACTGCTAAGCTAACCTTTGTGGTCACACACATTATACTTCATCACAGGCATTAAGTAATATAATCAATGCGATGATTAATTCATTAATTCAAACAAGCAGCTAATTAAAGTTGAGTAAGGAAGGGTAACATGGCCCTAATTACTAAGTTGCCTAATTGTCTCCCATATTCCTGGAACAAATTCGTGCTTCATTGTTCCTCCTTCATGCAACAAAATTGAGGGTTTACAATGTGCAGGGCACTGACGAGGGGAATCAGTAATGAACAGCAAGAAACGGCCCCCGCTCTGTCCCGTTCACAGGACGTGTCACCCAAATGACCACAGGCCACCCACTAGTGACCACAACGTTAAGTCACATTTTCTTTCATACCCAAATTACGATATTACGATGACTCTGGGTTCCTACCTGCCAGCTTCCCAAGGGTCTCCTTCAACAAATATTCCTGAACAGGGTGATGAGGTTGCCTACCTTGGTTTGTAAATTGGTCCTCCCTGCCCTTGGCTAACTGCTCACTCGGGGGACAGAACCTCAGGCCCCAGTCTTAGCCGGACTCCTTCCTGTTGCTTCCGAACTGCCCCATCTGTAGGAGGAGGAGCCTGGGGCCAGCCCCACCTGGGTCATCCCAGCTTCCTGCCAGAGTCCCTCTGTTCCCCGGGGCCCTGCTCTCCGAGGCAGGGTCCTATCTCTGTTGAGCATCTGAGGAGCCACATGGTCCAGGTGCTGCCTGGCTACTTGGTCTGTCTGAGCTCCGTCTCCTCCACCTGTCCGTGGCCTTCTACAGATACAACTGTGTTTTCTTAGCCCTCACTTGCCCCGGGTTATCCACAGAATGGTACTAGGGTGATCAATATAGCTGAATCTCCCAGCATCACAGCATGTTCTACCTTCACAGAACAGCAGAGATTTCATTAACCACTTGCTCCAACTTCCTCATTTTACAGAGATTAAAAGATGTTTTCCAAGGCCCTATACATAAATACTTAATCGTATGGCTCCCCAACTCTATTATCAACCTGTTGTACTAGTGTCCGAGGGCTGCTGTGACAGAGTGCCACAAACCGAGTGGCTTCAATGACAGAAATGTATTGTCTCACAGTCCTGGAGACTAGAAGCCTGAGATCAAGGTGTGGGGCAGGGTTGGTTCCTTTTGGGGGTTGTGAGGAAGACTCTGTTCCATGCCACTCTCCCACCTCCTGGGATTTTGCTGGCCATCTTTGGGGTTCCTTATAGATGATGCATCATCTTAACGTCTGCCTCCACCTTCACATGGCCTTCTCCCTATGTGTGTGTCTGTGCTCAGATTTCCCCCTTTTCAAGGCTATTATTAGTCATAGAAGATTAGGGGTCCACCCTACTCTAGTATGATCTCAACTTACTACATCTGCAATGGCCCTATTTCTAAACAAGTTCATACTCTGAGGTACCAGGGGTTAGACTTCAACAAATGAATTTGGAGGGGTAGGGACACAATTCAACCCATAACATCTGTCCTCACTCCCGTCAAAGGGTGGGGTGGGGAGTCATCTCTATGTGTGACTGGAGTCTGTCCAGACAAAGGATCGAGAATTCATGGAAGCGGGCACAACTGCTTTGTTGCAAAGGTGATCTGTGTTTACCTTAAAACATGTTGACTTTCAAAGCAAACTCTCCCCCTTCTCACTGTCTTCTGAACTACTTGGCATTAAAAATGTCCAGTAAGGGCTCATCAGTGTTGATATGTCTCAGGAAATACAGGGCATGTAAGTGTGATGAGTGCATCAGAACCGCTGAGCCCTTTAAGGGGAGCAGCCGGCGTGGACACACCTTGTGGCCTGGCCCCTGTTATTCCAGCCTTGCCAACAGAGCCTCCCCCAGAGGCTGTTGACATTTATTTAGAAACTAATTGTGCTGCGGTTTGGGACATGAAATGGAAAAAGATCCGTTCACACTGCAATCCATCTTGGAATGAAACGGCTGCTGTGGCACCAGAAGAAAATTGTTCCATTAAGTCAAAGGCAAACCTCAATCTGAAGGACAGAAAAGCCAGAGCCTTGAGCTGAGGGTCTCTGTGTCTCAGAACCATCTGCATTTTAACATCCCTGCAGTCATCAGAATGCTCAGTTCCGGCCGCCTATAAAACTCCTTTTTCTCTCCCTCCCTTTCCCATCACAGTTAATTCTCAATTATCCACAAGCATTTAATCACAGCAACATTCTATTCTCAGACGGTTCAACCCTCCTCTTCTAAGAAAGCTATACCTTTCTCTCTAACGTTTGGACTGTCCCCATCCTAGGAACTGCGCTGCATTTAAAATCTGGACCCCTTGTTCAACAACCAGCAGAAAACCTCATTCTGCACACACATAGCTGACTTACCCTGGGGGCCTTTTAGAAATGCAGACTCTTGGGCTCCACCCTAGACCTACTGAATCACAATCTGCACCTTAAGATGCTCCCATGGGTTAGGGCTGAGTGCAGACCCTCAATAGCTAATTGTCAAACCAGTGAATGGTTCCTTATCTCTCAGGCACACACTCCATCCTCTGTGGCTGACTACCATTCATTGTCATAGAAAGCAAACTACTATTAACATTAATTATTCATCTCCCCAGACCCACTTAATTCTCCGCGAAACAATCAATATTGTGATATGACGCATAGGATGGTCCACCTGAATTTCTGAAGCAAACAAAATTGTCTTCTTGATTTTCTGCTGTTTTGGATTCTCCATTGTCATTGTTCTAACAACTCTATGAGGATACGTCATTGTCATCAGTCAATCCAAACACTGTATAGTTTTAAAGTTGAGGGTTAGAGGATGCTGACCCTGAAAGGGAACTTCAGGATCATGAGATCAACCTCCTCACTTGACAGATGAGGAAACCACCTCACAGTCAGGTCACGGACTCAGGCAAGTTCACCTACACTTTTGGTCCCGTGTGTTCTAGACACAGCGCACTGATTCGTGCTACCCTGGGCTGGTTAGGATGTTGCACAAGGTGTTTGGCCTGGTAACTTCTCACCTTCTAACCAAACTGAGAGGACTAGAAACTGAACGAAATTTCTTCTGCTCTATCCTACCTTCTAAGCTCTTCTCGGATGCAGACTGGGAGAGGAGAATGAAGGAAATGGAAGTCCTTATTATTTGTCCTTACTGTCATAACACAAACACTACTTAAGGTGTCTGCAAACTATCCCATGCACAAGGGACCTGTGCAAGGGGGAGAATTCTGGAGACATCCAGAAACAATGAGAGGCCCACTGCCTTCAGCTTAATTTCATTCTTTGAGAAATAACCCAACTTCAGAGGTGGTTTCGCCTCTCCATCTTCTGTGTTTTCACAATGCCAAAGAACCATCAGCAGTAGAGACGCTCAGGAATAGAGCTCCTCAGGCTCTGATTAGTTAACTTATTCAACTGACTGAGGAGCAGGAGGGCAGAGATGTTAACCAAGCTGCTCCCAGAGGCAAAGAATGTGGGGTCTTCCTGAATGTCCTTGACTTAAGGCACACAGACCTCCCTGATCACATAGAGCCACAAGAATAATCAGAGCCTCATCACCCACCTCTACCCACACCATTTATTAAACACCTTGACGTGCCCAGCCCGGGCGAGGTGTTCCACATCTCTTATTAGTGCCCGCCACAAGGCTTTTTTTTACTGATACCAATCCTGAGGCCCAGAAACTGAGTAATTTTTATCCCGCTGAAGTCAACTCAAAATATATATCAGGGCCAGAGAAGAAATCATAAAGCATGGAGAAGTATAGGAAAGGCATAAAGGAGCATCTCAAGGTTGACCCAGAGATGGCCTGGGAATCAATATAGATTTGTATTGTATAGTCAAGGAAATAATTATTTATTTATTTAAATCTTTATTTAAATATTCTATTTATTTTAAGTAAATGAAAGCAGATATGTTGAATGTAGATTAGCTGAAGCTCATACACACATAAACACAGTGCACAAATCTCATATATATGTACCTACCTATATCTCATATCTCACACATATTCATATATAAATAACATATATGTACATATATACACACACACAAATAACCTCTGGGACTGTGGGTCTAATCTGCTCACACCTATGGATATTTTTCTTGGATAAAAGAAAAGTTCTTCCTTGAGCTACTCCTCAGGTTCTTTCTCGAGTTGCCTTCTGTGGACCCTGATTGCCTCAGGAAGCTTTCCAGCCAACACACAAAGGCTGAGGCCGAGTCTCCTGGAGCTCTCAGCTTTCCTGGCACCCCCACAGGCCTAGGAGGTTGAAGTGGCTGTCAGAAGAAGAGTTCATTTTCCCAGAGACCAGAAAAAAAAAAAAAAAAAATCCATGTTATCTGTAGTAAGTAGGTCTGTCCATGAGGTGGTGGTGTTAGTATAACTGAAGCAAGAGGGAATAAGGTCAAGGCCAGGAGAGGAGCCAATCAGATCGACGGTGGGATAATAAATCCATGCTGCCTCCACTAACTCCCATCTCCACGTCTGACAGACGACTGGCATGGGCCTTCTGGGTGTAGGAGGTTTCACAAACAGAGCTTCTCAGCTCCTACATCAGCCTGAGAAGGGGCTTGGAGGCAGCCCAGGCAAGGGGACACTTGAGAAGCCATGAGGGGTGCTGGCTGTGCCAAGGAGACTTGCATGCAGTGGTCTCTCGGTGCCTGGACACTCCTCCACGTTCCCTGGCCAGTGGGGGTTGTTTTTTTCTGTGATCCCTGATCTCTGGGGACGCATTCCAGCCAACACACAAAGACTGGAGCAGAGTCTGCTGCAGCCCTCAGCTTCCTTGGCAAGTTTCTTCTACCCTTTCTACACACACCTAGAGGCTCCTGCGGGGTGGAGTCCATAGAGACAGGACTCGTCAACAAAAGAGCTCCGCATATGGAAAATCTCCCCAGGTGCCACTTTTTGTGAGCAACTCCGGCTGAAGTCTGAACCACACTGAAATAGGTCGTTCCTCTCTGCGTGGTCTTTGAGGAGAGAGAAGATGCTATGAAAATAATACACTACTGAAGCCTTCCCTGGGGCCAGAATCTTGTTTTCAAGTTTTAGGAAGTTACATTTCCACGTGAAAAAAGTACCTTGTGTCTTCACCAGAGAGAGGGAACAGCAACCTTGGTTGACTCTGCTATGGGACAGACACTTTACATTGTCACCGTCAGTCCATCAAAGCCCCTGTTCTCCTGGGACCTCACAGAGGGGCAAGTCAGGCTCTGGAAGGAGGGTGATGGGACTTGCCTGGGGTCACACGTGTGTCAGCCACAGGGCGGTGAGCACCCAGAGCCCTTGGGCTTTCTCTGCTGTGTTGCCTGCTGCGTAGATACTGAACAAGTGGCTTTTGAATGAAAAGTACTAACAGTTATATAATAACGCCCCTTAAATCTGGGTGGTCCTCTACGTATTCAAAATCCTTTTCCAGTGCCCAAGACCTGCTGAGACGAATCCTAGCACTGAAGTCCACCCTTTCTGCTGGGGCTCTCTCCCTGGCCCCCCCTCACCATGGCCTTGAGCCCTGGGTCTCCCCGCTGGAGCTGGCCCTTGCTTCCCATTGATTGATGCTGGGAGGCTGCCACCCATGCCCCTGCCCCAGGCGTTTCTGAGTCATAGATCATGGGTGGGCCTGGGAAGGTGGGCGCCAGAGGGGAGCAGCTCCATGTAAGCAAATTTGGCTTGTTTCTCAGTTTGACCCAGGGCCAGCCTTGGCTGATGCTGAGGAAAATACCAGTGATAGGGGGACGACTCAGCACAGCCTGGCTTCCTTCCTCACGTGCCAACAAATGTGGTCTTTCTGCTAAAGCCCTTTAATCTGGAAATTAAGTCTTCTGTGTCACTCCCAACTTAAACTGGACCCAAGAGTGAACTGGATCTGTGCTGAAGAGGAACCAGGAATCTAACAAGGTTCTGGGGTACCCTGAGTTTGCTATGTGATAGTAAGAATAATGGCTGATGCGTATCCACAAGTTCTCACTGCAGACCAAGCTCTGTTCTAAGTGCTTCACTCTACCAACTTCTTCCTTCATAGGCCTGTCAAGTACATACTACCTGTGCCCAGAAAAATGAGGCACAAAAGAGTGACTTGCCTGAGATCCCACAGCTTGTAATGGAGGAGTCCGAGTTTGAATTCATGACCAACAGTCAGTTGTGCCAAAATGGATCCTGGCCTCCCACAGCAATGCTGGACCTTTCCTATGGGTTCTGAAGCTCCACTGACTTCCTGTAATCCAGGGAGATCTGAGACTGATGGTTGGAATAAGCCCCCGGACAAACTAATCTCTGGGGAGCAAACGGAGGGAGGAGTACTGTTGGTGGCAGCCCATCATGAGTCTTGGAGTCCTTGTTCTTTCCTCTCTTTCCTATCCTTCCTTCCAAACCCAACCTGCCTTGCCTGTCACTCAGCTAATCAACTCCAGTGTCATCAATGGAGAGAGGGAAGACCTGACTAACCCAGGTCATGGCTCTATATCGTCTTGGGGTTTTGTCTGCTTTCAGGTCAGCAACAGCAAGAATGTGGCAGCGTCCATCCTGAAGGACCATATCAAAATACACTCTTTGCCTAGTCCGTTCCAGCATCTGTATCAAAATACCACAGACTGGGTGGCTTATAAATAGCAGAAATTTATTGCTCATAGTTCTAGAGGCTGGAAGTCCAAGGTCATGGTCCCAGCATATCGGGTGGGGATCCTCTTCCTGGTCACAGACTTCTCTTTGTGTCCTTACTTGGCAGAAGAGCAAGGGGGCTTCCTGGGGTCTCTTTTATAAGGCCACTAATTCCATTCATGAGGGTTCCGCCCTCATGACCTCATCACCTCCTACTAAGGCCCCATCTCCTAATACCATCATCTTTAGGGGTTAGGATCTCAACATATAAATTTGAGGGAGATGCAAACTTTCAGACCATAGCACTCCATCTTTATTCTGCCCTCCTGACTCGGACCCCAGCCTGCAGCCTACACAGGTGGATTGTATTGTATCTGCCCTTATCCCAGCAATGTGGCCATGTGGTTGTCTTATACATTGTCCTTTTTGGCCTCAGCACACAGGAAATGAGTTTAATTGAAGATATAACGTGCATTTGTCAGGAACACAGAACACACTCAACCACATATGCTCACTCTGACAGATACTGTCAATCTAATTGGAAGGCTTTAATTATTAAAGCTCCCAACCACTTAGAGCAGCAGGTGACCAAGTCACCACACACGGGCCTGAGTGGCATAGGATTAGGAAGCAGCGGGCTCACCACTGGCTGTTATTGTGGATCTTAAGTTTATATAATCTTGTCTCATCTCAGTCACAAAGTCCCAATGGTCTGATCCTGTAGATACAGGTCCGAACTGGCTCAAGTCTTGGATTCTGGTCCTACTCCTGCAGTTGACTCTTGGGGCCCTTGGTCAGTCCTTTTTTCTTCTTGGTGCCTCCATCGTCCCACCTGTACTGTGTGGCTACAAATATTTGCTTAGGATCATTTTAGCAGCTGTGAAGTGTCCTGGGATCTTTGAATGAAAGAAGCTCTATTAAAGCTTATGAACCAAGTGACGACTCTGGCCCCATCCACACAGCAGAGCTTTACAGGAGACAGACTGGACCCATTCATCCTTCATACAGGCCTAACTTTATCCCAAAGCCTCACTGTTGGCCAGGGCAGCAGGGCTTGTCAGAGAACGGAGCGGTCCTAGCGCTTTCAAAGTGCTCTCTATTTAGTAGGGTTGCTTTTTTCCTTTTTCTGTTTTTTCTTTTTTCTTTTCTTTTCTTTTCTTTTTTTTTTTTTTTGCATATTAGTAAAGGTAAAACAACTATGCAAGAAAAAGGACAATCATGAAAGGAGGAGGCCCTTCTCAAGGGAGATCTACTGATTAGGCCATTAAACAGGTCAAGGAGGTCATTTTGCCTGGAGTTGGAATTTATGCAATTAGTATACTGGACACTTCTGCATAAATATCAGAGTGCCATTTTTGCATGTGTTTTTACAGACTTGTGTGTGTTGTTTCAGGGCGTCCACTGTGCCAGAGAGCAGAGCTGAGAATGAATAGCATGGTATGTGCAGGGCTGGTATGTGCAGGACTGGCTAGGGTTAAGTGTGAGTATTTTTGCTTCTCCAGCATGGCTCCACTGTTGCAGCCCATAACCCTGCAACTGTCTTGGGGCTGCAACAGCATCATCTTAGAGCTCACATCTCCAGCTTCCCTGCTTCCTGGGACCCTCTATCCTCTAGGAACTTTACTGAAAGAACATGAGGTCTCTGCTTGCTCCCTCTTCAATCAGTTTGGCTCTTTCTTCTTTGAATTCATCACTAGCCCCAAAAGTCAGGTGTTCCATCAAGATACCATCCCCCGACCGTGGACAGTCACTCACTTCCTTGTGATTCTCCACTCCTTGTGTCACCAGCAGGAATCTAGGGAGATGCTGAGGCACCATGGTCTCTAGTATCGCCCTTCTTGGGGGTAAAGAACGTAACTCCCCTTTGCTGTCATAGAAAAATGCAAACATTTATGCAGACTTACCAAGACCTCATGCTACCCAGTCTGTGTCTTCCTGTTTGACCTCATCTCCTCTCACTCACCTCTTTGCTCATCAAGCCCGGCCACACTGCTTTCCTTTCTGTTCCTCAGATTTATCCAAGTTCATGCCCATTTTAGGTCCCCTATCTAGTTCACTCTGCCCACCCAAACTGGCATGTCAGCTCCTTCTTATCATTCAGAACTTTGCTTACATGTCATTCTCAGAAGTTAATTCCTTGAGGATCCTATCTAGAGTAACCCTTCCCACTCAGTCACTTACATATTGTATAACTTGCCCTCAGACTTTGGAAATCATTGATCATTACTGGTGCTCTGTATGAGCTGACGTGTATTTCTCTGTCCCTCCAACACCAGAATAGAGATTCCATGAGCAGGGACCTAGTCTGACCCTCGATGCCGCATCAGCAACACTGTGTAATGTATCTGGCACTTGGGAGGCTCTCTCTATAAATATTTGTTAAATGAATCAATGAATGAACAAAGTAGAATCTTTGTTTTGGACTCTAAGAGGTTGCTAGTGAACTTCATCTCTCAAACCTAATAGTCTTGGGCACTGTCACTGGGAGTCCCATCTGGACCCCCTGCTCAACCAGTGGAAGTCCACGGTGTTGGACCTTGGCTGGTTTGCAGCATCCCAGCCACTGGGATGTAGGTATTGCCTATGGCTAGTAGACCATGATACTTAGGGTGAGCCAATAATCAACCTCCAAAACTCATCAGAGTCCAGCTAGGCCACAACTAGTTGGGAGATAGGTGAGCAGAAAGATCCTGATGTAAAGCATAGAATATAAAGTGGGGAAACCAGGCCAGCACGAGAGCCTGGGGGAATCTCAGATCCATGGGATCTCGGGTCCTTTGTAGAAGGGCCCTGCAGTCTTGGGTGAGCAGGTGAAGGAGCAGTTAGAGTCTCTCGGTTCAGATGCACAATGACCAACAACCATTCTCTTGGAGGCGTGAGCTGATGCAACTGCTCCTTGATCTACTGCTGAGGACCTGATGCTGGATCCTGGCAGAGGTTTCTGGGTACTGGGGGCAGGTGGTGAGGAATATTCATTGCTGATTAAGACTTTCTCGCTGAAGAGTTGAGGGTGGATTCAGAGGAGGGGAAGTCCTCATAAGAAGATCGTCAAGGAGGTTATTGAGCTGTCCAGAAAGGCGAGGACAAGAGCTGGCAATGGTAGAAAGGGAGAAGAGAAGGAGATTCTGCAAAAGATCTTACTGATTCAGAATTGAAAACACGGAAATTAGATCAGATTAGATGGATGGAACGGGGAAGAAGGAAGATGCCAGGAGGATGGGGAAATCTAAGCTTGTTGGGCTGGGTGGAAGCTGTCAGATGTCTTCACTAAGAACATCAAGGAAGGGGCAGGTTGGGGAGGGCAGTGAGCTTTATCTCAGGAAGGCAGAATTTAACAAGCTCACAGGCCCTCCAGAGAGAGGCTTTCCCCCTCCATAAACAGATGGAATTATAGGCCTAGAGCATAGAGAAGGGAAGAACTTGTACTGAGTCAAATGAGGCTCTGAAAGTAACCAAGAATTTTAGTGAAAGGGGAGTGTTGTGGGTCACAACACAGTGGTGGGCTGGTGACACAGTGACGCGAGTTAGTAAAAGAATTTTCCAGAGGTGAAGTAGGAGAAAAGTAAAGGAGTTTATTAGGTTACGCTGCCATAGGCAACAGACGAGAGGTTCCTGTGTGTGCCCCGAGGGCCGGTTATTGGGGTCTTTTATAAGGTTGGGTCACAAGGTGTCTGATTAGCTTGTGTACAAGTCTCTGACTGGTGGTAGGTGAGGTAAGAGGTTTAGGGTTCCTGAAGGGTGGTTTGATAAGGTGGGCTTGAGACAGGATGGAAGTGGGCAGGGCACAGCCATTCAAGGAATGCTACAGCAATTAACATCAAAATGGTGAAAGATTCAATCCCCAGTAGGCCTTGAGGCTCAGGATGATGAGAGATTTAACTTCTAGTAGATCTTGAGCTCCATTATATGCTCACTGTAATATACTACATGGTGAATAACACGCCCATAGGCACCATGGCAGTCCCAAGGCTAGCCACAAAAGGTCAAAGTGGGAAATGGCCAACTTCCTGGGAACCCTAGCCCCATCCCCAGGCTACTTAGACTGGTCCTTCCACTTATTAGCATACAAAGCCACCAAGCCCATAAAAGCTAGCAACATGGCACTTTGAGGCCGCCCCTCTCTCCCTCTTCCCCTCTCTCCCTCTTCGGAGACGGCCCACATTCTGTCTATGGAGTGTGTACCTACTTTTAATCTGAGCACCCAACCCCCACACCTCGTGGCCTTTCTCTTGCCTTTCAATGTATCTCTCTGAATAAATCTACCTTCACTCAACTGTGGATCGCTCTTGAATTCTTTCCTGCACAAAGCCAAGGACCCACACTTGGCGGGGCACATCCCAGGGGTTCAACCGAGACCTGGGACACAGCCCTCCTCATGCCCCACATCTGTTTTCCTGCATCAGGGTGAAACAAGCCAGCCGGAGCTATTGTGAGATTATGCATTACCTAGGAGTATTAGCTTGTTAGGGCAAAAATGCCCACTAAGAATGTACTTTATCTTTTGAAGACTCACAGGCAGACATCTGTTAGTGCAGCCCAGGACTGGGGGTCATTGGACTTTGAAAGATGTCAGTTGGCACCAGGAGGACGTTTTTAACTCGAATAAAACTAAGACTGATTAAGGTAAAGCTTGAAGCTGGCGGCAATTTCTTATTCAAATGTAAAGGCTGGGATTTAATTTTTGAAGTGGAACATGAGGTTTCAGAAATCAGCTGTCTTTCTGCTTTACAAAGAGAATGTTACTGAACGAAAGTCCATGTGCCTGATGCACAGTGGGGCCAAACAAACTCAAACGTTGGCATTTGGAGCAAAGAAAGGTTTATCGCAGGGCCAAGCAAGGAGAATGGGTGGCTTGTGCTTGAAAAACCAGAACTCCACAGTGGTTTGGGGGGGAAACATTTTTATAGGCAAAATTTGGGGTGAGGGCTGCAGAGTGTGTGACTTTCTTCTGATTGGTTGGTGGTGAGGAAATGGGGCAGTGTTCCAGGAATCTTGTGCTCAGCCTGAAGTTACCATCCTCCACCTGGATGGGGGCCTTAGTTGCAGCAGAAGAACTCAAAGATACTATTGTGTCTATTCCCTGAGGAGGAAACAGGACCCTGTCCCAAGGCTGCACTATTGTTTCTTAACTGTTTCTCCTTTCTTTCTACACTCCCTCCCTTCCCTGATTACAACTGTTTGAATATGCCCTTTGGAACTCAGGGAAGGTCAAGGAGGCTGAATGAAGCCTATTTCCTACAAACAAGAACAGGGGACATGGAAAGGATTTGTACCTGGGAGGACCTCACAGGGTCTTGCTCTGTTTCAAGAACTCAGAAGTATCTTTAGAGGAGCAGGGACACAGGGATGACAACCCCCAAAGGGCCAAATCAGGAGAGTATAGTTCTCCCCAGTGAAAAGGGGACAAGGCCTCCTGCTCAACACAGCAGTCCTCACAATGACCGCCTGTGAAGATCACATTGTGCATGTAACCTTGGAAACATCATACTTAAAAAAAAATCACGTTATTCATACTAAACATGATGAAACCAAGTTATGATCTCCTCTTGCCTCCAAGTAAAGAAAACCAAAGAAACAGAGATGAAAACAAGACAATACACAAAGATCAGGAAACAGATTAAACCCTAGAGAACATACACAAAACCAACAAAAATAATTACTAACCATGTGAGGTCAAATACAGAACAAAAGGAGTCCTAGAAGATGACCTCCCCCACCCCCACAACCCCAAAGAACCAAATAGCAACTTAAAAATGTAAAGAAAGATAGTAACATTTCCTAAGCCAATGTCACAGCAATGAGAGAATATTCATGATGCAGCCTTGGGCCCCTCTTGCTGAGTTCTTGTAATAAGCTCTGGGCCAGGACTAAAAATATCAAGGAGTGGGAACAGTCAGGAGTTAGAGATGAGGCTGGCAGCCAGCGCTGGTCAGCAGGAGATGGGCACGTGGGGTAAGATGAAGGGAACAGGGTGGGTCTTGGCCAAGAACATGAGGGGAAGCCCCTGGTCAGACCCAAAGGCTACAGCTGAGATGAGCACTAACAGCCAGAGTGCTGGGCCTCTCCATTAGTTCCTGCCTCTCAGGTCACCTCCAGGTGGCATTTTCCTCTTGAAACACAGCACGGACAGAGTGGACTCTAATATTTCTTGAAGTTCTTGGAGGGTCTCCAGGCACTGTGGATCAGGAAATAAGAGGGGATTTGGTAGTCAAAGGAACTTGAGAGACTGTGTCCCAAACCTCCTTTGAATTCACAAGCTCATTAGCATATCCAAGGCTCTGAGAAGTCCCGCTGTTAAAGAAACCAGTTTCATTAACCCCTAAAACCTGTCAAAAGGTAGAGATTTATAAAACATGCTTTATCTTTTTTTAAAAAATTATTTATTTTTCTCATTGTGTTTTTAATTGAAGTATGGTTGATTTATAGTGTTGTGAAAACATGCTTTATCTTTGCTGCCTTAAGGTTATTACTCTGAATAATAAGAACAATACTATTCATGGCTAGCAAATTTGAGTTGGCAGATCTGATTGGCTGTGCCCATCCCTTCTCACTGTAATATGTTTCTGCCTTCAAGTTACCTGTTAAATTTGAAGGTTATGACTTTCTCCAAAGATATTATCTGAGTCAGTATGTATCTCGGCTGGAACTTCTGAGCATCCCCATGGAAAATGGTGATGCTAATTATTGATGTATTTGTAGAACATCCTGTGTGTTACAAACTACTTTGACAGAAATCTTATTACTTATCATCTCTTACTATAATACAGCCATGGCAGATAGGATGCTGAGCAGATGCCCTTCTAGGAGTGCAGCAAAACAAGTGTGGTTTGTGGAGGAGTTAAATCAGAAAGCTAAAGATTTAGAATAATTATATCCCTACTTTATACATCAGCTCCCACCAGTCAGGAGTGCACCCACTTACTGCCTTGGAGGTGCTTCCCCACTGATCCCTTCTCAAGTTTAACCTCTAATTACTTGATGAGGATGCGGGCTGAACAGGTAATTTCATATTGGGAGACCTAAAACTCGTATCATTTTTCAGTTCCTTGCTGAGTTATCTGATGACTGTTCTGTTGCCAGCAGGATCAAGTCCAAGTACCTTAGCTTCCCTTCACATTTGACAGCAACCCAGCTTTCCAACACCATCTGATCACTTTCCCGCCCTATTGCACTGTGTTCCTGCTCCCCACAGCCATCAGCCATTTCCCAAATAGGTCTTGCTTCCTCCAACCCCTGCCCCTCTACACACTCACTCCACCTTCTGTTCCTGACTGTCCTTTCCTTGCTCTGCCTGCAAAACCTTCCCAGCGCCCCGAGGCACAGCTGGTCACTTCTTCCTCAGGGTTCCCCAGTCCTCTGTACCTAGTTTGAGACTGCACCAATCCTTTTGGAATTTTCCACGTGTTTTCGGGAGTTCTGGAAAGCAGGGCCTGGGTTTTATCCATCACGGCACCACTTGGCCCTCATGTAGTGCCTAATGGCACAGAGATGATGCTTATGAAACATTCTTTGAGTGAGTAATTCATTTAGGCACTGTCTTTTACTGCAGAAAGTCTGGATGCAACATCGAGACAAAAAAGGGTACCGATAACCAATAATCACCAGCAATCAACGGAGAGTGGCGAGAGGGAGGAGCCAGAGCTGGCACTGGCTACACCAAGTTGGGGGGTGGGGCAAGCCTGGGCCCAGTGGGCGCCTATCACATTCTCTGAGGAAAGAGGTATCTATGAAATTTTTCAAAAGGAGAATGGATGAAAAGAGGATGAGAAACAGTGGCCCAAGATTGCATCCAAAGTGAGCCACACTGGATAAGAGAGGGAGGAAGAGACAGGGCAAAGGACTGCCCCCAGGCCCACCAGCTGGGATAAGCAGTGCTCCTTCAGCACTGTGAGGGCTCTCCTTGACCCAGGGGCCTCCCAGCTGTGATTAGGCTGGGTGGACTCCCCATCCTTGGCCTCCCTGGCAGAGATGAGGCTCAGAGTCAGCATCTCCTGGCGGGGAAGGAAAGCTAATAAATTATTTGTTACCAGTTTTTCATTTACTTTTATTTGTATATTTAACCTTCGATTATTTGATTAAGATCGTTAAGAAGAGCTTAGTTCATTCTAAGCTCAGCCCACCCTTCTTTCTGAGATCATCTGTATCAGGCAGTCAGAACTAGTCGTTAAATTGTTCACAGAAGTTGCTTTATCATGTTGAGCCTAAAAATCCAGCTGTGCACAAAAGGGGATCAGAGACCACTGCAATTAAGAGGGACTTTAGAGTATAGCAACAGAGACTGACACATTGTAACTGACTGTACTTCAATTAAAAAAAAATTGTTTTTAATTTAAAAAAATGTTAAAAAAAAAAAAAAGACGGACTTTGGAGTTTACTTAGATCTCCCCTTTCATTTCACAAGGTGGAAAGGGACAGTGAGAGAAGTGCAATTCAAACTTTCTAACAGACTAAAGAGAATTCTGTAGCTCTTTTCCTTGAGAGAACTTAGGCTCAGTTTAAAGTCCTTCTAAATGGCTACCATTTTCTGATTTACTCCTTCAGAAGCAGGAGAGCACATGTGAGGATGGGAACAGAAGTGAAAAAACACACCGAATCAATGGACACAAAAGAAGAGTGATTAAGAAGAGGCTGCCTGAGCTGATTCGAATTAATTCCACTCTAAACAAGTCCTCGAGTAAATACCATAAAATATAGGTGAATTAAAGGAAAACACTGACTTACCCACTCCTTCTTAAAACATACTAATGAACAGATCCAATGATAAATTTACATATCTTAACTAGCATTTCAATAAACATCACTGAGTATCTACAATGTACTAAGTCTTTGGGGATTAGGGTGAAAGTAAGGATATATATATAAGAACAATGAGGAGAAAAAGCATTTACTGAGGGCTGCAATGTTTTAGGCATTGGGCCAAGTATTAGCTCATTTAAACTTAATTGTAAGCATAATTGTTTGCCCATTTTATAGGTAAGGAAACTGAAACTTAGGATGGGGAAGTAAGCTACCGGAGGTTCCATAGCTGATAAGTGACGGAGCTGAGTTTCTGATTCAGGTCAGCGGGGTTCCTAACCATCATGCTCTGGTGACTCCCAGGAGACAAGATCCCTGGAATGTGCAGTCAGATGGGTGGGGCACTCAGGAACAAAGAGTCCAGATGATAAAGACTGAAAATGGGAAAGAGGATAGTTAAGGAAGAGTCACAGGAAAGATAATATTATAGCAGGAGCTAAAGAATGAGGGAGGAGACCTCTAACTGGAGAGAGGCGAGGAAAATGCGCTTTGGGGACCATGTCAGGATAAACAGAGGCATCTCACTTGGTGCCGAAGAAGAACCCAATGGTGCTAGGATCACACCAACCGCAACCTAGGGGCTCAGCTTTGGGCCTGAAACCAGTTTCAGAAGAACAATCTTGATACAATCAGGATGAGGAGTAAGATCTGTAGCCACAGGTGGAAACTGCTCGTGGCCATCAGCACTCAGTCTCCTTGTCGCTTGGTCCACAGCAGCTTCTGCAGACAGCAAGCTGGACACTGCTCTGGGGTAGACTAGCCTGAGGGGTTGTGGAGGTCGGGGGTGCCACCAGATAGAGCTGCCAAGAGCCAGACAAGTTACTGAAGACAGTGGCAAGTTAGTGCACCTTCTCTAGGATGGGCCCCCTTACCATAGCTCATGGCTTTATTCAGCCTCAGCGTTTGAAGATAAGCAAAGTCCTGCTGTAGACAGGTCTGGAGGAAAGCAAGAGGTGTGGCAAAGAAAAGGCTGGGTTCCACAGGTGCTGTGCATGCCCAAGGCTCTAGCAGAGTTGGCTACCTTTTTCACTGCTTTGTGCTTTCTTAGAGAAGTCATCCTGTTTAAAAGATAAAGACCAAAAATCATGGCGAACGTATGGACACTGGTCAGGTGAGCAGTCCCAGAGCCCCTGGTAATATTCACTTCTTAGAGATACATTCCTTTTCTCTCTCAAAAACTGGATTTTCTCTTTCTCCAGTTTCTTCCCTTAACTGTCTCTAATGCTCCCTTTCCTTTTATTCCAGTTTCTTTCATCAGCCTCTGGTAGACTTGCTCCAGGGCCTGCAGCGCCAGGCCCAGACTTTGGCCCTACAAGGTCCTGGGCCCTGCTCCAGACCCACTGACACAGTCTTGCTGAGCTGGGAGCTGGATTTTAAACAGCTCTACCAGGTCACATTTTACTCACAACAGGTTAAGAACCACTGCCCTGGGGACAAAGACCCTGGAAATGTTCAGATCTCTGAACTTTCCCGTTGAACCTTCTTTGGTAAATGGAGGTGATGAAAAGGCACAAGTGACAGTCCAGGGCTTATCCCTTCCCTGTGATCTTAAGTTTACTTGCTAGACTGTGAGTCTCTGGATGAGGATCACTTTCGGCTCAGTTCTCGAACCTTGAGTCTTAGGCACTGCATGGGTCACGGTGTGTGGACTGAATCAAGTGTGGATGTAGCAAACCCTCTCTCCCTCCCTCTCCTCTCCTCCCCTTTCCTCCTCTCCTTTCTCTGGCCTTGGGCACAAAACACAGATGTTTTAAGAGATGGTTAATGTTTAAAAGGACAGTCAGGGAAAGCAACGGCTGGTTGCTCAACTGACAAACAAACCCACCTTCTTCTGCTCTTTCCTGGGCCAACAGAAAGCAGCCAGAAGACGGTCACTCACCCAGCCGGGGCTCAGCCTCGCCGTCCTCCCCACCCACACAGCAGTTGCACAATGTTGCTGCAACAACCTGAGGCTATAAATAGTCTTTACTAAGAAGCTGCATCGGGGATGGAACAGGCCTGATGGGTGGCCCGTATTTGCTGCCCCTTCTAACAAGTGAAGAAAAAATTTTTAAAGTGTCCCGTATAAGAATCCAAGCCTGGGGCAAAGTATTCTATCTCTCCCTTTGAGTTCCTTCTGCTCCCCCAGGGTTCTGACTGCATTTTAGGGTCCATGACTCTTTCTGTTTATTGTTAACCAATATGAAACTCTGTCCCTCTGAGGCAATGATAATAATGAAGATAATGATAGTAGTTTTCCAGTAGGTCTTCCTTGCCCCACCCTCCCCGCCCTGTTCCTATGGCCTTTCTACTTGCCTAATCTCTGATCTCTTGTGCATGGACCACTGTCCTGTTTTCCATACCGACTGATGGCCGGCCCTCTCCTACACACTTATTTTTTTTAGGGTTTCTCTCTGTACAGAATTTTTCAGTGACTTCTTTTTGCATGTAACAGTGGACTACAGTGTATTCCATGCATACCTTTCATCTTAACATATATATTTATTTATAAATTAAATACATGTGCTACAATAGATTCACATAAAATATTAGACAGCTTACTTTCACTGTTAATTTTTGACAAACATAAATATAAATAGGAGTTCTAATATTTTCTCCCTGTACTCCAATGGGTCATTTTGAATACCCCATAGTAGACACTACTGAGGATGGCTGAGATTGAATCATTTTGCTGGGTCACCAAAGCCTTCTAAGACCTAGTTCCAGGTCATTCATTCACTCAACATTTCTTAGTGACTTCTATGGCCAGGCATGACACTAGGCTCGGGGGATAATAATTAGTCACGGCCCAATAGATCAGGAGCTTACAGGCGAGTGGAGAAGATAAACACATAAATAAATAACTCTTGGAGAGACATATGTATCATCACTGATGTTTGCACAAGACCTTAAGGGAGAACAGAGAAGAGAAATAACTTTGCCTGTGAGACTCAAGAAAGGCTTCACAAGGACAATTTGAACTGGGCCTTGAAGGATGAGTAGGAGTTCACCAAGTCACAAAAAGGAAAAAGGCCCTTCCAGGCACAGAGCATAGGCAAAAGCACAAAGGTAAAACAGAATATAGTAATTTAAGGAGGGACAAGTAGTTCACAGAGGCTGGTGGAGTACATGGGAAGTGACAGAAGATGAGGATTGGAAAGGAAGGTTGAGGTCAAATCATGGACAACTTTGTCTGCCACACAAGTAAGTTTGGATTTTGTCCTGAAGTTAGTGGGAGTCATGGGATTTTTTGACAAACTATACTCTCCTCTAAATGTGTTTTTTACCTGTTTTCCCCAGAGAAGTAGAGAATATGAAGTAGAACAAATAAAATCAGCAGTTCCTCAGGGCAGGCCTGACACACCCTCCCTCCCCTGAATGCTCCACCCATAGTGTCTGTCCCACCTCAGGGGGTCTATGAGGCTGATGGCCTGTGCTGCTCTGCAGGCCTTACAACACAGATCA
The DNA here is from genome assembly GCF_009834535.1 of Camelus ferus. Classification (NCBI taxonomy): domain Eukaryota; kingdom Metazoa; phylum Chordata; class Mammalia; order Artiodactyla; family Camelidae; genus Camelus; species Camelus ferus. The sequence goes on from NC_045721.1 coordinate 10,610,510, forward strand.
CAGCCTCCAGTGAGCAGGATGCGCCCTTCCCCAAAGTCTAAAGGCAAGTTCAGGAATGTCCAGTGTTAGGACAAAAACTAAAAGGGACTCACACTCCACTTCGGGATTAATGGTTATTGGGAAGACTTCATGAAGAGATGAGGACACGTCTCTCACACACTCTCACGAGTCAATTAACCCAAACTTTGGTAAAAAACAAAAGTTTGAAATATAAAACGATGACAGATGCAGATAGTGTGATGGAACCAAAACTGAAAAGTAAGATTCTTTCATTTCTTTATCTCCATGGTTTTCTGGGTGAGAGCCATTGCCATCTACCCACTCTCTTTATTAACAAATTGGGATTTATACAGTGTTCCCAGATAAGCCTTTCATCTGTTAGGTTCACTAGTATGTCCAATTCTCTCCTAAGAAACTTTATCATCAAAATCTTGATAGAGTTTTCATTCATTCAATCAACCTGTATTGCATATCTGATGACTGCCAGGCATTGTCCTTGGCTAGTTTTCATTTCTGAAGTATTTTCTTTCACACGTGAAAATGGCACAGATGATCACCGTCTCTACAAAGGGTCCTTTGGGGTGTTTTTTCCAGGGGGATTCTAGACTTAGCCTGAGCCATCCACACTCTCCCTCTTGTGACCAGAGCCAGGTATTTATAAGATCCTTGGTCCATGTTTGAAGTGGTTTGTGTTCAAAGACTAGAACTATTTTCTGCAGAACAGAGCTGTACTCTGTGCAGCACTGGAACTGTAGTGCTGAGCTTTTAGCTCCAAGGGCTAACAAAATGAAATAATCATTCAGAGGGAAAGCATTGTATCAAAATTAGAAATGATAGAGATTTTCTCCTGGAGTGGGAGAAGACTTCTTGAAATTACAGCAATGAAATGACAAAAACATAAAAGGTACCTCTGCAGAGATGCAGCCATCCAGGCAGGTGAGACCCTCGGAAACCGCAGGATGCAGGAGACAATGGGCTGGTCCAGACTCAGCCTGCAGTGCTAGCCTTAGCTCCAAACACCAGCCAAAAGCTCACACCCTCTCTGGCTCTCTCTCACTCCCTGTCAAAAGAAGGTAAGTACCTAGTTCTAAAGTGCTGCATTTATTTCATCATATTTCCACACAGTATCAACGAAAGCAAGATTTATCAGGTCAGCACTGCTTCTTGGGTGGGGGTACCTGACCCTGGTTGCTTTCATTATTCTAATCTAGATCAGGGTTCTGATTTGCCCTTTGAAATAGTTTGGCAGGGAAGAGAAGGAAACCAACATTCTTTGCTCTCTGTTTTTCTCACCAAGGCTTCATTCCAGGGCTCTTCTAATACCTTCAAACAAGGAGTGAGGACAAGGAAAGAAAAAAAAGACATACAAGGAGAAGCAGGACTGTGACTTCAGAGTCAGAAGGAACCAGAAACCATTGCCCCACCCAATCCTAAAAGTTGACTTTAGTGTCTCAAGTACTGTGTTTCAACATTCCCCTCTTGGCAGATGACAGTGGCAAAGCCAGCTAACCTCATTAGGGCATTCTGGGAGAAATAACGATACAACTTAAAAACCTGTTGTCAATAAAGTACTGCTTGTGTGCTGTCACAAGTAATGTTACTTGCTTCTTACGTGGGCAGTAGTGGTCCCCAAATTAAGGTCTTAACCCATTCTTCCTGCAGGAGCTCTGCCCAGGCAGCACTGGCTAGCGGGGCAGGAGGGTCTGCTCCGGGTCGCATTAATATGATGACCCAGTGAATCTCTGAGGCCGAGTTGAGCCTGCAGGCTGGCCTCCAGTTCAAGACAACTAAGCCAGTCAGCATGGATGCTCTAATCTAGACACTCAAGAGCTCAGTAAATGGCAAGCTAGTCTTGGAGCTCTTGAACAAGATGGCCCTTGGGCTGGGGTTCAAGCTATTTCACTAATAAGGCCCACGAGTCAGAAAATACCACGGATATGTATATTTATTTATAGTCATAGGCTATTCATTACTATTTATCTATTAATCCTTATTTATATTTATATTTATCACTACCAGTGGAGGGCTGACCCTACCTCCAGCCCTCACCTGCAATTTGTCTAAAGCAGAAGTTGGCAAACTAGGACTTGTTTTTGTGCGGCCCAGGAGCTGAGAATGATTTTTACATTTTTTAAGGGTTGTAAAAACACACACGCACAAAGAAGAAAGTGCAATGAATGTGATACACAGTCCAAAATATTTACCACCTGGTTCTTTGCAGAAAAGCTTGCCCACCCCTGGTCTCGAGGCATTATTGGCCTGTCGTGTATAATGTGATTTATGGTTGTACTTTCATGTCATCTTTACAGCCACCCCGTGAAGTAGGTAGGACAGCTGTTATCATGTCCATTTTAAAGGTGAGGACATAGAAGCCCGGAACAGTTACATAACTACTCCGAGGTCACAGACACGGTGGTGAGGCTGGGAAGATCTCTGAGTTCTCCTAACTTCCCATCCAGGACTCTTATCAGTAGATTACAGAGAGAATCACTGACCCAGCTCACCTCCACGGGGGCAGGGTTGTGGGGGAAGGGTTGAATTGCATCCAACTTGGTTTGAGGGTACTGGGTCTCTCCGCCCTTTTTAGCAGGCAGCTCATTGGGGGACCATATCAAGAAGAGGATTTGGAAATGCTGGCTATGTTTAGCCTCATTATAGATTTTGGCAGGTCAGGCAACAGAAGCTCACACCACCCTGCCGCCTACTGCTCAGCTTTTGTGGTTCCCAAACGCTGCCTTCTCCTTTCTGCTTCCCCCTCCCATTCACCAGCTCCCCTCCGCACCCACGAGCGCACGTGGTGCGAGCAGCTGGAAGGATGAATGCTCACATTATCCACCGCGCCTGTCGGCAGCCACAGAGCCCAGGCAGCTGGTGTGGAGCCTGTGTCCCCGGTGTAAACAGCCGGCCGGCCTGAGTAGCGGCTTGTTCTCTCTGCTGTGCCTGGGCCAGATCTCACTGACACTGAGACTCCCCCTCCCCTGATGCCTGAGGGTTGAAGAGGGGCTTTGTGCCCTTAATTCAGACCTTAATCCTCTTGAATGCTACCAAGGGAGAGACCCGAAATAAAGACATGCATGTGATTGGTCTCTGAGTCACCCACAGGCTGGAGGGGTCGGGGCTGCCAAGACACAGGCCTGTCTGCCCGCAGAGGATGGTTTAGGAAGTGTGCATACAAAGGAGGCTGGACTGGGTGCCGTTAGGGGCTCTTCTGAGAATGTACAATTTCAAGTCCTCTTCCTGCCAGCCTCTTGTGGTGTAACTGAGCGCTACGCTTAGAGACAGGCCAAGGAGAGGCATATCTGTTCAGTCATTACGAACTTAGCCATTAGGGCCATTTAGTGATTTAGTCCTTGCTGTGCTGAGACCTAGCTTCTCGAGAGGGAGGACAGAGTGGGGAGGAGGATGAAGACAGTCAGGGCCAGGCCTGCTGATTAAATCAGCACCTGAGAGCACTCAGGATGTACAAGAAGATCAAAGGAAGGGGTCAACGGCAGGGAGGGGAGGCCGCAGCACTAAGGGGGCTGGCAGGGTGATGTCTGGCTCTCCTTATCTATCTCTTTGACTTTTCCTCAGAGTTTCTCTTTTCACAGTGGCTCAAACTTAAGAAAACCTATGGAAGCATCCTCATACGAGTCATTATCTTCCCATCTCAGCCCAGCGGCTGCCCATCCTCTATCCAGCACTGTCACAGAGGCCCTTTGACACATCCGAGCTGCAAGTCTGCAAGTCTTATGCGAAAGAGCACATTGATCTTCAGCTCCTTCCGCCAAGACTTATCCTGCCCTTGTATTTCATACGGCCCTTCTTTCTTTGGACCTAGAATTACAGTTTTCAGAGCTCTGTCCTATTTCAAAACATCATTAGACTGAGAGCCACTTGAGGGAGAGACTGACTCAGCAGCACCAAGCACAGTCCCTGGCCCTTAGGAGACATGCAGTGAAAACAGGCCCCTGCAGTATTTCCTCATGATTAGTCCGGCCAGATGCTAAGAAAACTTTTAAAATCCTAAGGCAAGGGCCAGCTAGGGGACTTAGGGCAGCTCGAAATCTAAGAGAGATACTTTCTAGTCCAGAACTTTTTTTTTTTTCAAATTAACGTTATTCAAGACACCAGCTTGCATCAGACACTAACAGATATTTCCAAACTTCTTAGCAATCCACCCGTCCCATACTCTTCCTGCCAATGCAAACACTGCCATCGACAGGGGAAGACGAAAGAGCCTTCTTTTTCTTTCAAAGTCATTGACAGAAAAAGATCAGTTATTATTTACAGGCAACAATCCTGACAAAGGCGCTCACAATGCTTTCAGTCTGAAACCACATTTTTCTTTATCAGTCGGATACTTGGTAGGTCCCTGATTGTATCTGTCCATAAGGAACCTGCTATGTCGGCTTATTTGCCAAATCATTGCTGATTTAACTCAGCAAATAGCAACAAAGAGCTGTTTTGATGAGATTTGAAAGTTCAGCAGTGAAAATTGGAAATCACCATGCATCAAACCACCCAACCACCTGAGAACATTGCACTGAAATGTTCTTGCCACTTGTGGGGATTCTACTCCCGCCCGGCCTGTTTACAGGACTGGGAAAGAACCACAGGCAGGAAAGGTGAGGAGTTACTGGCTCGCCTCAGCTTGCCAGGGACACCTTTGGGAAGATTAAATAGATAGTGTTTACAAAGGGCCCAGTACAGTGCCTGGAAAGAAGTAGACAGATGCTCAATAAACTTGGTTTTCCTGTCTGCACTCCCTTCCTGAGATCCCAGAGGAGGGTTCATTATGATGTTCAGTACTCTTCAGTATGGAACTTGGAATATGAACACATTCACGGCACTGAAAAAGGAAGTAAATGCATTCACCCAGGGACTAAAAGAAGACCATGCATGGGCTAGTGATGAGTGTGTCACAAATCAAGCATTCTCTTATGGTGAAAAAGAATATGAAAATGAATATATATATGTTCATTTATAACTGAAGCATTATGCTGTACACCAGAAACTGACACATTATAAACTGACTATACTTCAATAAAAAAATATATAAACAAAAAAACCCCAACAAATCAAGAGTTATGATTAATCTGTGTACACGAGATCTAGCAGAGACAAAAATATAAATTAATCTTTCATTGTTTTAATCAATCACTTAGGACGCGCCTTGTCCTATTAATAGGAAGTCAAGTAGTCAAGGCTCTCTCTCAGAAGGCATCCATTTCCCATTCAAAAGATCTTCATATGTGTCAGGGCTAGCTCAGGCCAAAGGTGCTAATGCTTAGGCCCACTTTCAAGACCGGACACATGGGAACTGAAAACTTTTAGCCACCAACTCCAGTCTCTACACGTCCCAGCCACACAGTAGTCCCGTGGCACAGTCCACAGGTACTTGCTCATGAAGTTGTGATGCCCTGAGTTTCCACCCAGGCCAAGCGGCGCTCTGCTCCTGAGTTCAGATATTCAATCTCCCCCAACAGCCACGTGCTGTGCAGACACCAGTCTTCCTTCAGGTTCAGGGACTTACGGGTCAGGGGTGCAAAGATGCTTACCTACACAGCAGGCAGACAGCAGAAATAAGTGAAGTGGGCCGGGTTTAAAAAAAATCAGGACACTGGTCATATTTTTATTGAATTTTGATATAAACAGGTTATATACATATATGTGTAATATTGATTACATTTTATATTTATAAAAATGTAAATGGAAAACAAAAACGTTTAATAATACATCAATGTTTTCTTTTTATAGTTTATTTCTTCTTTTCAATGAAACTGAGAACCTGCCACTGTTTATTTGGTACCAAAATGTTAATGTCTCATTTTTCATTTTGTGTTCTGAACATGAGTGGAATATCTGCACTGTTAGAATTCTGGTACTTCCACACCACCATGTTTAATTCTCGGTATGACTTTGCCCTACAATTTAGTAATATCAATTTATAGTGCTTCCTTTATCCGATTAGGATTAATTTAGAAAAGCAAACTCAGTGGTGTTACTTCCTTTTCATTACATTTGAAATACACTTTTTGGAGTCCAGTCTTCAAACCTACAATTTTGAGAATGAAGTTCAGGCTATCACTTTCATTTCTGGAAAACTCATTCCAGTGTAGTTAAGTGAGCCAAACTACTCCCCACAAAATAAGTTTCTTAGAGATAATTTCTTCATAAATAAGTAAATTAAGTCTTACATTTTAAAACTTCAGTGTATCGATACGTAACTCATGAACACCCTTGAAAAGAAAGATTCCAAGTGTTTCAATGGTCTAGTTTTGGTGAGTTGGCATGGAGATTTTTCCTTGGCTCATATGAACAAGTCAATTTCTTTCAACAATTCCAAACACTCTTTCCAACCCAAAACCACCTAAACTAATCCCCCCAAAACTCCATGAAATAGAGCAGCACATGGTACCTGTGCTTTAAAAGGCTCTCACAGTCATTGTACTATCAGCAGTTCAAGCCACAGAAGTATATCCAGTGCTGTGTTGATTACTACATACCTGACATTTTCCAGTCCTAACCTTTTGCTACTAAGCAATTGCTGGTGAATAATATAGTGAACACATATATTCTGTGTTTATAAATGTTGCCTTACTAGTTTTTCCTGACATTAACACTGATCAGATCACAGATCATAGCCTGTAACCTGTTTCATTGTGTATGTGTGTGTATGTATGTGGTATATATATATATATACCACAGCTTCTTGAGCCATTCATCCACTGATGGACACTTAGCTTGTTTCCATATCTTTGCTATTGTGAATAATGCTGCCATGAGTACAGGAGTGTAGATATCTCTTTAAAATCCTGTCTTCATTTCCTTTGGATATATACCCAGATGTGGGATTGCTGGATCATATGGTAGTTCTATTTTTAATTTTTTGAGGAACCTCCATACTATTTTCCATAACGGCTGCAACAACTGACATAGAAAATGCCTTTTGGGTCTCAACTAAATTAGATTAAGACATGGGGGCTCCACCCTTCTTCTCCCCATACTCTTCTCACTTTCTGACAGCTGGAATTTGTTTTTACACTGTCAAGGTTGATCATATTACATCTTTTTTCCTATAACCATATTTAAGTCTTCTGAGATCTATTAGGCTGATTCTCAAGGTTGGAAACCAATAAACTTTATGTTAATATAACCTGAAATCATTAATACATTAATCAATTCTTTCCACAGACACTGAGGCAGGCATTGAGGTGGGATTAGACTACGGGCCCAATGTCATGAAGCACGTGCTGCGCCTTCAGTTCAAGCAGATTCCATTCATTACCCTTCAGTGGTATCCACTTGCCATCGGTTTATGGGGCTTGTTGATAGACAGGCTTCACTTGGTTGAGCTGAAAGAGGAGTCTGGCTTGGAAGCTCTCAGATGTCAAAAGCTAGGGAATGGTTACACAAGGGTTAGAAGCTCTAATTCTCAGAAAGATGTCAATGACGTAGAGACAGGAGCCCTGGTTTTTGCCTGGAATTTAGCTGCCAAGTCTCCAAACTCAGGTGTGAGTGAGGAGAGTGTGGGAAGCCACCAACTGGCCAGTGCATTTGCAGACAATTGGAATTATCTCCTCTGCAACCCCACCCCTCTACCCCCATCACCATTCTGGCTTCCATGATCTGATCACCCATTGATGGGCTTTTATTCTCTTTACTTCTTCCGAAAATGTACTGGGGGTGTCTCCTCCACTGTTTCCTCCAATTATCTTGACTGTTGAGTTTATTCTCATGTTTTTATTTTACTGAGATCCCTGGAAGAAGGAGAAAACCACAGTCATATGTATATTGTATTTCATTCCTGATAATAACAGAGTTCAGCTTTATTGTAAAGAAAAATTCCAAACAATCCAGAGAAATATAAAAAGCAAAGGAAAACTCTGTAAAATTCTGCAACTTGGAGATAACCACTGTTATCATCTTGATGAAAATCCTTCCGGAATCCACCATCTTTCCCTCCTCAGTGTGGAATTTCCCAGACGGACTTTGTCTGAACTTATATCTCTATGTCTTCACTCCTTGGGGATCCATTCAGCCAAAGGTAGGAACAAACAGTAAAAGAGGAAATGCACTATTTTTCAGGTTACAGCAACAATTCAGGGCTTTACTGAAAACAGAATAGTCTGGGTAGGTGACTTTTACCCAGGATCGTTCCCTCCTTCTCTGCTTCTCCTGCTTCTAACTTTCCGAGCATCTTATTATCGAGACATTGCATCCCCTAAACATCCAAGGTTTTTTTGTTTGTTTGTTTTTGTTTTTTTTTTTTGCAGGGACAGACTTTCTAGGGTGGATTCTTTTGGATTCTTCTTTCTCTGGATTGGAGTGTGGGCATATGAAAAATTAGACTGATTGGTTTATGGAATTCACATTTCACAGTTAGATCAGGCTCCTGAGTCTTCTTGCAATCTTAAAACAAACAAACAAATCTCTCCCCCGACAAAACCCAAACATTATCTCATCTCCTTTTACTGGTGAATGGGGCTTCTCTCTGCAGGTACAGGTCCTGGGATGGAAGGGAGAGGGCATGGGGACAGTGTTCCTCTCCAGCCTTCCTCCCTTGAGGAAGAAGCTCTTTCTCTTTTCCTGTTTTGCTAGAGTCATGTTTGCCTGCTTGCTTGTTTTGAACATGGATTAGAAAAGAGACAAGTTGGGCTTTTCTCCAGTGGATGGCTGCAGCAGCCAGAGCTCGCAGGAACTAACTCGGCTTCTGCTGTGTGGGGGTGGCCCCCAGGGTCAGGGACGAGAACGCTCTCCAAGGCCATGGTCCTGGCAGACTCAGTTCCGCTAGTCCTCTCCTGCAGGATCCTCATAGGCGCCCGCGTGAAGGCAGCAGATGGCCCTGTGCTTCTCTGGGCCATCAGTCAACACGCTGAGTCTGGCCCTTACTCCTGACTTAGCCCAATGGCTTGGCAGACTGGAGGCTGTGGAGTGGAGATGGGCTCTGTCACTCAGCCACAGAGAAGCGACCAAATCATCACATTCCTTTTCAGAGGAGGACTTTGGAACCTGCTTTAAGCATTCATTCTTATTTTCCTTCTCCCCTTGTGAGATATTTTAGACAATCTCTGTCACCAGGCTGCTGTGGTGCCCAGGCAGTGACAGTGTGGAGGGCAGGGCTCCGCCTAAGGGTGACAGCTTGGAAAATGGCCCCGTGAGTCCAGGCTTCATTCTCCTGCAACCATCTGATGACTGTCAGAGGGATGCAGAGGCAGAAATCTCTCACCTTCTTTAACACACAGATAACAGTCGTTGAGACTTTAATCAAATCACAAACTTTCCAGAGTCCTGGTCTTCATGGAGACAGTTTCATGATTTTTTCCCCTCCCTTAATAGAGGTACTGGGGATTGAACCCAGGCACTGTGCACGTGAAGTATGCACTCCACCATTGAGCTATACCCCTGACCCCTCATGGTGATTTTGGAAGCAAATTCCCCTATAAGAAATGTGCCTATTCTGAGTTTGTTCTGATGGCTCCAAATTCTGTAGCTATAGCCTGGCAAGGAACCCTTTCCAACTTTTTTTTTTTTTTTTTTTTGCAATGCATTAAGTGATTGAAATGAGAGATCAAATACAGAAAGAACACAAGAATAAAAGTCACCTTGCCTAGCTCCCCACACCCAGGAAAGAACTGGTGATAAAACAAGTTGAACTTCTAGACTCAACTCCCACCCTTTATTCAGTGAAGACTTCTTGGACCCTGTGAGGCAGAATTGAACTCATTGGTTTTTGTATTATAGAATGTGTGTCCCATTGTATCATTTTGCAATTACGTGTTTATGTCCTTTGAGTTGGAGCCCTTTCAGGGTAGGGACTCTGCATTTTTGTACCTCTATCACTAAGTACATCCCCTTAAACATATATGCTTAAAAAAAGGTATACTGAATGAACAAATGAATGAATGAATGGCATGTGAATCATAGCGTTTCCTTCCCAAGTCACAAGTCCAAAAAAGTGTGCTGCCCCCTTGAAGCATGTTTTTCAGGCCAGCAGAAGTAACAAAAATAACAGCTACAAGGTACTGAGCATTTACCATGTGCTAGGGGTCATGCTAAGACCTTTATGCATCATATCTGATTTAATCTGGATCCTCCCCTAAGTTCTATATGATATACTGTTGATGTGACTTCAGAGTGGCTTGTACTCCCCTGCGGTGCTACATGCTGGGCTTGTAAATAATGGTTCACACACCGTCTTTCTTTGGATTGAGGACTGAAAGCCCCATAAGGGCAGAAACAATATCTTTTATATGACCCTGAATCCTCCAGCATGTAGCTCTTATACTATGTGCCATGTAATACACACTGAATCATTGTTTTGTTTTGTTTTTCACTTTATTGAATTCTTACAAATCCCTGTTAGGTGGTATTGTAAGTATTCTCTAGTATAACTATCGTGATCCTGAGTGTCTCTGTTCCTTTCCCTTCCTCAGACAGAACCCAGGGAAACTGGCAAATTTTCCTGGTGGTGGCTGAAAACATTGATGACCTCTATTGTCATCAACAGGTCATTCTGTATGTCAAACCTTGGAAGAGGCTCCTCCCTCATCCCTGATAGTTTATCCTTCTGGTTGCTATCAACACACCTGTGTTGCTGTCTCCACCAAAATGGCATTGTGTCCAGGAGTCGCCCCTGTTGCTTTGGGATCCTAGGTACCAACAGAACTAGAATGATGCGGATAGATCCAGGGACAACACAGGTGCTGGGTAGGGTTCAGTGAAGAAAGTGTAAGAGTCTGATGTTGAGAGCCCCAGACCCAGTTATAGCCTCAGCTTGAAAGCTTAAGGCACCTCTGCTTCCTGGAATGAGTAAGGTGGGTTCCCATTTCTGCCTGTCAGAGAGGGTTTCCCTTGGTCCCCAGCTAGATTCCATCCCCAGCGCATTTTTCCCCATGATTGCCACATCCAGCGTTTCCATCCCAATAGGATTCTCTGCATTGTGTTTAGTGGTCTGTTCTGCTTATTGGGCTCCTTGCTCTCATCATGGATCCCAACTTCTCCTCATTGCTCTCCTTCCAAGGGCCACCATCCCCTTGTGGTTTATTCCCAAGGCCAGGAAACAGTTGAGCAATTTCCCCAAAGCGGGCTAAGAATATTCCTACTACACCAGGGTGCTGAGCCCAGTTTCTGAAAATGGCAATTCATTGGACACTCTTCTCCCTTGCACTTTTTCATGAATTCCAGAAACGCAGATTACCACCACAGCTCCTGGACAGACACTCTGCCAGGGGCCCAACTTCTGGAGTTGCTGCCCTTTTGGTCTGGGATCTAAACATTTCAGAAATACATTGGCCAAGAGTCAGGAGTGTGATTTCCACTGGCACTGGGCTTGCTGCTGGGATCATGCAGAGGAACAGAGGAGATTCACAGTTTCCATTATAATAATCAACTGCAGATGCCTGTGGGAAGCACGCAGACATTTATTTCAAAGCTAGGGAGGCAGCACTGGACGGTGAAAACACACTGGACCAGGGGCTGGGATGGAGATTGACAAAGGGGTCCTAGATCCAGTTTCAATGTGTGTGTGTGCAGGTCTCCCAGCACCAACAAGCAACTTTCAGATACCAGCAGGGTGCCCAAGAATTCAAATCAACTTTGAAATTAGCTTCCTGGCAATGGAATCAGATTCCATAGGTAAAAGGCTCAGTCCCACAAGACTTCCCTCCACTTCAGATGCCAGTCACAAACCCGGGCTGCCACCTGTACTTCTGAGCAACTGGCTACAAACTGGAGGTTCTGATGAACCCCCTCCGACTCGGGATGCCAACCACATGTCCAGGCTGTTACCTGTACTTCTATCTACTGAATGTAAATTGAAGGTTTCCACAACTCACTCCTTGTGCTTGTTTAATTTGCTAGAATGGTTCACAGAACTCAGGAAAACCCTTGGGCTCACCAGATTATCCATTCATTAAAAAAGACATTAAAGGGCACGAATCAACAGTCACATGAAGAGATATATAGAGCGAGGTCCTGAACAAAGGAGCTTCTGTTCTCATGGAGTGTGGGGCCCAGGTGACATCCTGGTTCCCCAATGTTGAAGCTCTCCGAAAAAGAATCAAAAGGCTGTCCTTGGGGGTTTTGTGGTCTTCCTTACACAGTCATAACTGACTAAATCACTGGCCAATGACAGCTGATTCAATCTTCGACCTCAGAAATCAGAGGATGGGACTGTAAGTTCCAACCCTCTAATTATGTGGTTGGTTCTCCTGGAAAGCAGCCTCCACTCTAGGGTGGGATCCAAAAGCTACCTTCATTAATAGAAACCCAATTATGATGGCAGAAAATTCTAAGGGTCCTGAAAGCTGTGAGCCAGGAACTGTGGATGAAGAGCAACTATATATGAGAGATATACATTTGATCATTCACATGACCAAATCACTATATATATATCACATATATCACTAGATATATATATCACAATATCACAAAGTGTTAGCTAATGCTATGGTGGTAATCATTTTGCAATATGTAAGTGTATCAAATTCACACGTTGTACTGCTTATACTTATACAGTGTTATATGTCAATTATATCTCAGTAAAGCTGGGGAAAAATGATGGGGTTGATTAGTTCATCTGTGAAGTTCCTCTCAGATCAAATGCTGTGATTCTTTGAGGTCTTTTATTTCTCCAGGGAGAATCACTTCTGTCTTAAAACAAGAGAGCTGCCCTCTCTCCCATCCCATCCCTCAGTATTGTAAAGCTGCTTTTTCAGTCCCATGAACTCAGACCCCAGATTTTCAGCTCAGAAGGTGGGTTCCTTTACTGAGCCACAAGTCTGGAAAGGACCTTCACAGCCAGTTCCCAGTGTTGCTGAAACTATCTCGTCCATTCTGAGCTTTATGTTAATGGGGAATAATAGCTCCGAGTGGAAAATAAAACAGGGCTATCATGAAAGATCATCTTTGCTATTTATACAAGATATTCTATGTTTCTTTTTTTAACGTCTTTTTCCTTACTTGTACAAGGAACTCATTCTCCTGTATAAAATTTAGGAAACTATGATAAGCTCAGAGAAAAGGTAAAACTATTTTTTTTGTTTGTTTTCATATTCTTTTTCATTATAGGTTACTACAGATATTGAATAGAGTTCCCCATGCTATTCAGTATAAACTTGTTGTTTGTCTTAAAATTTTATATATAGTAGTATCTGCAAATCTCAGACTCCCAATTTATCCCTTTCCATCCCCTTCCCCACCTGGTAACCATAGGTAAAACTACTCTTAATCCTATAATTCTACCCCTCCCATAGGGAAATGGTTAGCATTTTGCTGTGTTCTCTACTTTCTATGCATTTTTTACATTGCTGGGATCATGCTATTTATATTATTTCATCTTTTTTCCCCCAGTTAAGAATGTATAAAAAATATTTTCTCATGTTATTGAAGTCATTTATAAATCATATTTTAATAGTTTCATAGTATTTTATGTTATGGGCATTGCCCTGAGGTTGACCAGTTAGGTTGTTCCTAGTTATATTCTTTTTAAAAAAAATTTTATTAGTAATACTGAGATGAACATCTATGTGACATATCTCTATGAATTTCAGATTATTTCCTTAAAATACACTCTTAGAAATGAGTTACTAAGTCAAAGAGTAAGAATAGTTTTAAGACTCTTGATGCTGTTTTGGTCTTAATATTTCAAGCATATTTATGACTTAATATTACCATTTTTTATCTTTAAAAGTATCAAATCTATTTTAATCTTGAAAAAACGTCAAGTTTTCCAGTACTTTTCCTGAAGCAACCCCTAACCAAACCTCCCAGGAAACATCAGAATCCAGATCTTTGTCTGGAACTGTCAGTCTGCTTCAAAAACAACTGTCTGACCCCAGTCCTCCCCTAAGGCCCCAGGATACTTATTTTCAGTGTCACTGTGAAATGGGGGATTATAAAGGAAGCCAAGAGAATGGGTCTCCACTCTAAGGAGTAGAAAATGAGTGAATGCAAAAAATCCCAATCTGTATTTATCAGAGCCTGTCTTCAATACACTGCACTTGAAAACACATTGTCCAGCCCTTCCTAGGACAAGCTGTGTGACTGTGGCTGAGTTCTACCTCCTGGACTGCCACCAGTCCCCTCTTGTATAGAGACAAAAGTGAACCCAGTGATTTATCAGGTCCTCCCCAGTCCAGCATCAGATGATTTTATCTTCCTTTCCAGTAGCGTTCTAAACATCCTTTGAAACAATTTTGAGTTTGAGATTTTCTTTGAGAGGGCGATGGTTAAAAATGACCATTTTAGGGGTGCAGGGTGTTGCAAAATTGGGCATAGGTTAAGAATTTGGAAGCAGACAGATCTGGGATAAGCTCTGCGATTATCAGCCACGTGTGTCTTTTAAATTACTTAAACACTTCGAGCTTTAGCTTCTCTAACTAAAAGGACTGAGAACAGAGCCCATCTCATGGGGTGGTTGGGGATCAGGTGGATAAGGCATGTGTCAGGCTCACAAGAAGCACTCGGGACTATCATTGCGAGAACCACTAAGTTTGTGGTCCCAAAAGGAGCGTTATTCCTCATGCAGCAGGGGAGACTGAGGCTCAGGGACGTTGCCCCTTGACAAAAGTTGCAGAGCAATTCACCTGTGCCTCACTTGTTCTATTTCATTCTTTTATTGCCACATGATTCAGGAAATAGCTGAGTGAAGACAAAGATTTCTGATGGAAGTTTAGGCAAATATATCATTGTTTTCCTAAGCATGGTTCAAAGCCAACTGCCAGTATTACGTGTGTGCAATCATATCTTATCCAAGCAAGGTGTGAAAGTTGTGACTGATACCACTTTCCAACAAGGATAAGGTCTAAACTCTCCTGCTTGCTGCTGAAAATCTCTCTCATCTTGTCCTCAGCTGCCTGCCCACGTTCACCTCCAGTCACAGCCCCTCGTGGGTCCTGGTAATTAAAATCCACAGCACATCATTCTTGTAGCACAGGGATTTCAGCACAGCTCCGCTGGAGCTGTGGGTGGCTTCCTCCTCACCCTTTAAGGCTGAACCCAAGTGTCCGTCCCTCCTGGGTGAAGCCTTCCCCTCTTTCCCAGATACATTCATCAGATACACTCATCGCTCCTGACCCTGGCTGAGTTACCAAGATGGCCATGTTTATCACTGCGTTACAATATGCAACCCATGCGATTTAGCTCCGGGACAGGTGGATCTGGGAAGTCCTCTTCCTCTGGCAGCTCCAGCATAACCTAGAGTGGGTCAAATCCTCCCAAAATTCGGTGAGGTTTGCTTCTGCAAGGCTTTGAACCTCAGACAGTCTGTGTCCTAATACAAAACTCACAGTTGTTCTTCTAAGAGGAAAATGTAATCTAATATTTGCATTCCAATCAGCAGCAGCAAAAGCAAATAAAAAATGAATATCTTCAATAGATTGTTCTGCCACAATCCTTATTAATGTTTTAATCCTCTGGTTACAATGGGAATCCATTTTTTTCGTCTTTGGAACCCCAGTGCCTTGAGTACTAATGCCCATCAGTAGATGAGCGGTAGGTGTTCTGTGGTCCACAAGGTGCTCTGACCTCGAGTCAATCACTTACTAAACGACTGTTACTGCGTCCAGTAATGTCCTGGGAACTCAGTAAACACACCGACCTTTTTGGCAGAACTCAGACCCAGCCCCAACACTTAGCTTTCTCAAGCCCAGGGTGGGGTAAGTACGGAGGCCTCACAGGTCTCGGCCGTTCGTAGCCGCGCCTTCCGCACTCTCCCCTCTGTGCTCATTTCAGTGTCAGCCACTCCCCCGCCTTTCTGCCTGTCTCGGCCCACCGCACCTAGACAGATCCCTCTTTTCCCCCAGCCTTCCGGCCACACTAGGCTCTCTAATACACAGTCCTCGCTGTTTCCCCTCTTTCACTCCTGCGGTTTTGTGTTTGCATGTCTTATCTCCTCTCTAAGACTCTAAACTCCTGCCCAAGGGGGTTCTTATCTCCTTTCCAACTCTTCAGAGCACTTAGCAGATTGCTAGGTACCGAACAGGCACTTAATAAATAATTTGTTCATGGGTACGGGCATTCTTCACGTTCCAACAGATGAAACTGGGATCTCTAATCTTGCAACTCAAAGTGTGGTCTGGACCAGCAGCCTTGGCACCTTCTG
Source organism: Camelus ferus (assembly GCF_009834535.1). Lineage (NCBI taxonomy): Eukaryota > Metazoa > Chordata > Mammalia > Artiodactyla > Camelidae > Camelus > Camelus ferus. The sequence goes on from NC_045721.1 coordinate 10,626,597, forward strand.
GGAACTTGGTAGAAATGCAGAATCACAGGCCTGCCCCAGACGTACTGACTCAGAATCTGCATTTTAAAAAGATCCCTAGGGGGTCTGCATGTGTGAGAAGCACTGCACTAAATGACACTCATTGCCAAGTTCTTGAGCTTTACTTCCTCACTTGCTCTCTGTTTCTGCTTCCCCATATCTGGCTCTCCCCCACATCCCCCCCCTCTGCTCTCCACCCACAAGTGCATCACTTTAACTATTTTCTTTCCAATATCCTCAATTCTCTCACTCCTCTAGTCTCTCTTTCCCATCTACAAAATGCCAAAAATTTACTTCCTCCATTCTTTTCTTGTTCTTTGAGCCCCCGGCACCTTTCACACTACAGGTACAAAGCAGGGCCTCCTGTTTTGTTGGATCAACATGCATCTTGCCCATCAAACAGCTACATCAGAGGTACTCAGCCAGAAATATGAGTCCCAGCTTCTCTTGAATGGGTTATTGCTCTTTTTGCCTTTCCTGTTTATCAACTCAATCCTAACTGAACAAAAATTAAGAATTCATTGGCCCACAAAAATGTGAGGTGGCAGGGAAATCTGGGCTCTTCCATTTATAGGCTCAGCTGCTAAGAGGAATTTGAGAAATAAGCAGTCTTCATAAGTTAAGCCTAAACCTTCATCTCAAAGAAAGGTAGGCCTCACTTTAAGACGATCAAACACAGAGAATCGTACTTAGAAGAAGGAATGCTAGGGTTTGCTTTAAACCATAATTCTTCCACTCAAAATAAAAGACTTCAAAAGGTCTTTAATCTAGTAATTTTTAAAGTGACTTTAAAAATTACATTTGTTCACATCTTGATAGGAGCACAGGTGCCTTGAACTTCAGGGGAGATATGTTCACTTTGAGTTGCTGTATTGTATGTGGAATCCAGGAAAAAGCACGTTTGGGAGGCTGAATTACAAAGAAAATTACCTCAATTCCCCACCCCCGTATTTTGTAGCAGGAACTCAGCAGTTAAGCCCTGCTGCTGAAGATCATATTACTTTCTGACTCATATTTCCTACTTGAGGCTTGATTTGCAATGATAATTTTCTTTAGACATTTTGAAAAGTGATTGTTCATAAAGAAAACAGATATATTGGACAGAGTCTTCCTTATGGCCAAGGGCTGACAATAATTGGGTCATTTGATTTCTATTCATTTTTCTTAAATCTCTGATTGCTTGCACAATAACTTTCTTCCCCAATCAATTAGTCTAACAATTCATATCAATATTTTATTTTTAATGGTTGACTACTCATTTCATTAAAAATGTAAGTGCATTAGCTCTGTGTAAAATGATTCTATTGGGATAGGCCTATTTAAATATTCATAACATAAAAATTAATAAATCTGAGCTCAGTGTTTGCATTTTAAAAAGTCAGGCTATGTTTAGATGTATTTGGTCCTAGATGAGATTTACTAAATTAAAAACCGTGAGCATCATCTTTTTATTGATTCTTCTTTACCGTAAAACAGTGCAACAGAAATGCTATGAGAACCATAGTACTACCCTACAAGTCATTGCTTCTTTCAGCTTCATTCATTGAAAACTAGCTTCCCTTCCTTTCTGTCTGTCCTGCTACCCTCCACCCCTATCACCTAGATTCCGACCAACTAAATCAGCCTGTCTGAAATCAAAGAAGTTACATGCTGGGTGTGCATAATATTTATTTCCATTTAACTCAATTTCTCTTTCATCCCCTGCCAAAAAAAAAAAATTATAAAGAAAGCCAATGAATCATAACAGCGTGCAACAAGAACTCTTTAGAAAACTGTGTCCGTTAGGATTCCTCCCTATTGGAAGAAGAGGTATACACTTCACAGGGGGTAAAGGCTGTTTGTTGTGTGTCTGTTCATGAACGTATATAGCCTTGGAATCAGCAGACTTGACAAATCTATACATTCAGTTAGGACGTGGAAGACTCCAACTAGAGCAGAAATCTCTGATAAGCTACCAAAGGCTTGAGAATATCATTTACGTTATTCACAAAAATGAACCTGAAGTGGATTCAAGACTTAAATACAAGATCTGAAAAAAGGACCTCATCATACGCCTAGAAGAAAACATAAGGGAAAAGCTCCTTGACACTGGTCTTGGCAATGATTTTTTTAACATGATACCAAAAGTATAGGCAACAAGAGCAAAAAATAAACAAATGGAACTACATTAAACTAAAAAGCATCTGCACAGCTAAGAAAACAATCAATAAAGTGAAAAGGCAACCTAAGGAATGGGAGAAAATATCCACAAACCATATATCTGATAATGGGTTAATATCTAAAACACATAAGGAGCACATACAACTCAAAAGCAAACAAAAAATAAATATCTGAGTTTTAAGTGGGCAAAGATCCTGAGTAGACATTTTTCCACAGAAGATTTACAAATGGCCAACAGGTACATGGAAAGGTCCTCAATCATATTTATCATTAGGGGAATGCAAATCAAAACCTAAATGAGGTATCACCTCACACCTGTCTAGATGGCTACTATAAAAAATACAAGAGATAATTAATGTTGGCGAGGACGTGGAGAAAAGGAAACTCTCGTACACTATTGTTGAGAATGCAAATTGGCTCAGTCATTATGGAAAACAGTATGGAGGTTCCTCAAAAATTAGAAATAAAACTTTTGCATGATTCAGCCGCCCCACTTCTGGGTATATATCCAAGAAGACAGAGATTACCGTCTTGAAGAGATAACTGCACTCTCATGTTCATTGCAACCTTATTTACAAAGGCCAAGATATAAGTATCTATGAATGAATGGATAAAGAAAATGTGGTGTGTATATACACACATACACACACACACACATATATACACATATATGTGTATATGTAATGGGATATTATTCAGCCTTAAAAAGGAAGGAAACCCCACCATTTGTGACACATGAATGAACCTACAATACATTATATTAAGTGAAATAAGTAAAACAGGGAAAGGACAAATACTGTATGGTATCACTTGTCATGTGGAATCTTACAGAAGAGAGAAAAGGTCAAGGCGTAGAACCAGAGAGTAGAGTGGTGCTGAGGGGAAGGGGAGATTGGGAGATGTTGGTCAAGGGTACAAACTTCCAGTTATAAGATGAACAGCTCCTGAAGCTCTAATGTGCAGCATAGTGATTGCAGTTGATAGTACTATAGAGTATACTTGAAATTTGCTAAAAGAGTAAATCTTAAATGATCTTATCACGTACACAAAAAAAAGTTAACTACGGAGTGATGGATATGGTAACTTGATTGTGGAGATATTTCACAATGTATAAATTTAAAATCATCACGTTGTACATTTCAAATATCTGCAATTCTATTTGTCAAATATATTTCAATAAAGCCATGAGAAAAAATAAAAGGAAGTGGGGGAATCCAGTAAATGCAGGGCATCGTTGATAAGCTACCGAAGGCTTGAAAATGCCACCTGGAAATAAGGGTACTGGGGTGGTTGAGGCATGTCTTCCTCAAGAACCCCTGACAACCTAGTGTGGGATAACTATTTTCTCATATTCAACCCCAAATCACTACTGTTAGCAAAGCTTGTCTGGATTAGACAGAACAGGCCTCTACTACAAATATGAACAGGCAACCTGGGAGGACAGAACTCAGGGGGAGGACATTTTGCAGCCTCCAACAGTCCCACCCACGCCCCACTAGTAAGGCTAATGTTTTGTGAACTGAGTTATTGGGAAGAATGTGAAATTTGGAGTTAGGAGATGGAAGTTCTATCTCTGAGATATCAAATCTCTACATTATCTTCCGGTTCTAAAATTATGTATACAAAGAGTAGGCCTTGAAAAGAGAAAACCCAGGGATGGACTAATAAATAGATGATACAAAAGCGAGCCCATCCTCCCCCATAAGAACTCGGGTCACTGGGAGCGCACAGAGAGCCTCAGAATCCTCCTGCACTTACTCTTTCGCTTGGTCTCTACAAAATGCTCACCATCAGCCCACGAGTTGAAGTCTATTTGCCATTCCTAAAGGTGAATGATCAACACAAGAGAAAAAAAATTCATTTCCACTTGGGCAGGGAGGGGCAGGACCCAGCTAATAACTTCCCAGAGCCAGAGCCTCCATTAGCCACCTGACTTTGGAGGTCAAACCCCAGGCTTGAGGCTGAAAGGCTAGAGAAGCTGTCCGAACAGCAAAGACGGGACGCCCAGGTTTGTTCGGCGTGGTTCCTAACATCAAGCACACAGACACTTCTGTATTTACTTCTCAGAGATGTGGAGTTTTGTTTGTGATTCTGGTCACCCTTTACAAATTAAATTCTTCTCCTGGGCCAAGTAAGGGAAGAAAATACTCATTCACATGCTGTATTTATTTGATTTTACCAAAAACTTATACAATTCAGTTGTTCTATTATAAATGAGGCACACGTGGAATCCATATGTGCAGCAGAGAGACAGATGTGTATAGTCTCTCCCTGCCTATGTACACAGCGTCTGTGAGTGTGTAAGATACACAAAGAATCGAATGTTTAGAGATTGTGTGTATATTACATACAGCTGAAAAATCCTCGAGTCATCTACTCCAGAGTTTCCCAAAGTGTGGTCTATTAACCACCTGCATCAGAACCTCCTGGGGGTATCTGTTAAATTAGGAATGGGGCCCCCATTCCAAACCTCTTGAATCAGTCCCCTCCACACTCTAACCAAGACCCATTCTGGGTCAGAGATGTATTACTGGATGGCAGGAAGCCTTCTGGAGCCACCAATGTTATCCTGTGACTCTGGGGACCAAGGTATGAATTTCTGGGCATGACTGTATCTCATAGGCAAATATAAGTGCATTTTAGACTTATCATTGGTTTAAAAATTCTTTTTATTTCTCCTTATTTCTACCACTAACTATGGCTTTAATTACATCTGTGTTGCTTTTCTTCATTAGCTCTTCCTTCGGGATTTGCAGCAACATCATGCTTAGCAATAGTGAAGCTTCTAGAATCATCCCTTGTTACATCTGGACTTGTTTCTTCCCCCTAAGTCACTACAGCCTCTTTGCAGTTTTCCTGCTGTGCCCTTGACACAATTAAACAGTCTCAATTTCCTGAAATCCAATAATGGGCGAGAATGAGCTACTGTAAAAATGAACAACAGCCACGCTGCATCTTTACGTCTTTCTCCTTTCACCTGCGCAGCCCACAAATGTAAGCTAACATGATTAAGCAGGAATACAGTGGATCTCTTCATCATTACAGAAAAGCAGCGCCCTAAGAGGAGTAAATTATGATACCTGTTTAACTGCATTAAAATTACTACCTAATTACAGACAGTGATTAAGTAACAGGCCATAAGCAACAGAAACCAAAGGAAGAATTTCAGGAGTTATCTGCACCAAAGGTCTCAATTTGGCCAGGACTCCAAGTGTAGAGCCTTCATTTGGAGATACCAGGATTGGCTGCACATGGTAAAGGACTGAGAGCTCAGAGAGCCTTCTAGCATTAGTCCAGGACCAAAGGGTGGAAGACTGCTGCCCTCTGAGGAATTACCTGGGTCATCCCCCACAAACGAGGTAGGCTGACAGCCCACACATCAAACAGTTTGCAGCCGCAGGATTCAAAATGCTGAGCCAAGCTCCTGAAAATGCTGCACTGTGGGGCGGAGAGCAGATTTTCTCCCCGGAGAGCTTATTTTCCCTTAGAGCAGGCATCCTCTGCGCTGTCCTTTGGGAAAAGAGCTGTCGTCAAAATTTTGCTACGGGAAGAATTGTGCAGATTTTATTACACTACAAATTGTTACATGCCACCCTCCAGTAAGAATTTATTACAGCTCTTCTGCAGGATGGAGGAGTTCAAGATATGGGATAACTTGGGGGGTGGGGGCTATGGGGCTATATTTGCTGAACCTCTGCTTTCCCAGGACTGCAGTGGTGGGGAGCGTAGAGACTGGATGAGGCTTTCAGCTGTGCTGATGGCAGATGTGGAAAAGGGGGCCAGCGGACCTAGCCTGATACCTGGAGGATAAACAGGAGACCACAAGCCGGCGGCATGGTGGAGATACAGCTTTCCATGTGCCAGCTGCTGTGTTAACAGGTTTTTTACTACAACTACTACCACTACCACCGATAGGAACAGTAACATACCAGTACCTACGATCATCTGGTATAATCCCCACAAGAAGCCCATGAGGTTCATATGATAATCTCTATTACACAGAAGTTTAGGGAATTAAGTCTCTTGGTCGAGGTCATGTGGTTTGATTCCAAAGATTGTGCTCTTAACTCCTGTTCTCCATGCCTAATGTTTTCAGTGCATGATGGCACTTAAGACTCATAATAGCTCTGTATGGTGGGTGGTGTTACACCACCATGCCTCCATTTTATAGATGAATAAACAGAGGTCTAGAGAGCTTAAATGAGGCCATGCCTGGAGGAACACTTTGTAAGGGACGACTCCAGGACTCATGCCCAGATCTACCTGATGCTAAAGCCTGCCCCTCGAGGCTGGGCGGGTGGTGACCTTCAGGGTAACAGCAAACATTGGCTAAGAACCATGAGGGTCAGACTCTGACACAGGGTCTTGCCTCATGCCACCTCAGCCTGGAGCTAGTATCACCCAGTGCTGGCTGTAGTTGTGCAGATAGGACCATCCCATACCCATAGCCAGAGTATGCACTCAGACAGAACAGAATTGAGTGGCAAAATGCATGGCTCAGATAATAACGAGTGGTCAGGGAAAGACAAGAAATCAGTGTGAGCCAGAGTGGTTGTGGAAGGTCTCCTGGAGGAAGGGGATTTGAGATGTGTAGAAAATACATGGTGGTATTTGGAGCAGCAAAGAATTATTTAATATGCACCTTTTAACCCAATGCCTCCAAATGTTCTCAATGTGCTAGGGGGCCTGAAGATATATGAAATACATTTTCTAGTCTTAAATGGCTTAGAGTCTGGTTAGAGCAATAGAACACAGAGGAAATGACAGTGATCAATACTAGCCAATATCCAATTAAGGGCTAAATTATGTTCCATTATCTCCAAGTAGTATAGAGTTTCAGAGGATGAGAGATCAGCATGGGGACAGAAGGTTAAGTAAGGCTTCCTGTAGGAGGTGGGACTTGAGCTGTGCCTTCAAGGATGCAGAGGTCGGATGCAGAGTATTACATGAGTAAATGTACGGAATGGGGAGAAAACATGGTGTGTTCATGGGCTGGTGAGCAACGAAGCATTTGGGGATGCTGGCCAGCTTCAGTAGCATCTCCATATTTGGGGGCTGGGATAAACCATGTGTCTCAAAGTAACCCAAATAATTTGGAATTGAGGTTGCTACCTTATAAGTTAAACTATTAAACTTGCATGGGGCAGATCAAAGCAAGAGGTATAAAATCATCTAAAAGAGACTTCCCCAAGCTCTGCAGGACACAGTAACAATGGGGACTTATCTATTTCTCCATCTCTAAAGAAGGAATATGGCCCTCAGAAAAAGGGCTAGTCGACCCCAGAGCTCAGAACATCAGGGGTGACTGTCCACCCTGCCTATCACAGCACTGTCCAGGGAGAATGTGTCCCAATCCAGGTTGTCCACTCTGAGTGGCTGGTGTATTTCTCTCTTTTTCAAAAAATTGAAGTATAGTTGCTGTACAATATTACATAAAGTTACAAGTGTACAACATAGTGATTCAAAATTTTTAAAACTTATTTATAGGTATTATAAAATATTGACTATATTCCCCATGTTGTGTGCTTCTCATTTTTAATCACAGCAGCCTCTGTGAATGTGGCTAAAGTGATTCCTTCCCTGAGGGATGCCTCTATTCCCCTCATAAATGAAGTGGCCAATTCTCTGAAACAGATAATCCAGCCCAGACTGTGGCAAACTTGCCCCATAAGTCCTTTCGGTGGGGACATTCTTGTCTCTGCATGACCCCAAGGCTGTCGCATGTCTCTCTGGTTGGGCATTGCACAACTCCAGGGGTGTCATCACCCACACCCCTGCACAAGTGCCCCAGGCAACCCTGTGTGACCCCCATTTAAACTTTAATACATATATTCGGAAAGTCCCCAGCAATTCTCATTGCTAGAGCGCTAGGAGGGCTAAGTCTGAGCTCCTTTCTGGGCCCCCTTGGTCTCTGGCAACTGAGTGAGTGCAGTCACTGGCTTCAGGAACCACACATTAATGGAGCATGAATTCTCCTTTACCACCATCCTGGGGGGAAATACTCGGCATTCACCTCCTATCTCTAACAGAGCCCCAGGTTCTGGCAACTGTCAGAAACTCATCAGTGTCTCCAACCTTGCACACGAGAAAGACAAGATTGTGGGGTCAGCTCCTGTAGATACTAGAAAATTCCAGGCTGTGCTCATCTGACCTGACATTGACCTGATTGTGAAGACAGTCTTGTTTCCTTGGTGGTTAGTTTCCTGCCAGAAGCAGCTTTTGTTTTATAAAATGACTGGCTAAACCTGTTGGGCAAAGCTGGGCTCTCCGTGTCAAGGTTGAGGCAAATGACTCAAGGAATCTCGAATGGAAAGGAGGACAGGCCTGACAAAGACAGCTGCTAGGAGAGTAGACCTTAAAAGTTCTCATCACGAGAAAAAACTGTAACACTTTGAGGTGATAGATGTTAACTAGACTTATGTGGTAATCATTTTTAATATACACATATATCAAATCAGTATGTTGTACACCTGAAATTAATACAATGTTATATGTCAATTGTTTCTCAATAAAACTGGAAAAAAAATTTCCTGGGGTGGGGAATAGCCCAGTAGCAGAGCACATGCTTAGCATGCAGAAGGTCCTAGGTTCAATCCCCAGGACCTCAATTAAAAAAAAAAAAATCCTCACTAATCCCTTTAAGATAGGTGTTTCCGTAGCATCTATTCTCCATAATCTCCTTTAGTAACTGCACTCAATCCTGTAATCTTAATCATCTGGATGTTCTGTGGCAAGATTATGTTTAATTTCATATTAAACTTAACTGATGCCTTGCTCCTTCTTTTAAAATGCTTGTGACATTACAAATCTTTTTAAAATATGTTGAAGGAATTTAGGCTTTCCTTGCAGAACCACTGCAGTGGGATCAATCTGAGACAGGACCAGGCTAATGGGATAGGGTTGAATATTTAGAAGCTGGTGGGGGTTGCAGCAGGAAGCCAGGTCGAGAATGCAGAGGACCAGCTCAAGGTGTTAGCCAGGGGCAAGAAGAGAAGAGATTAGAGTTGGGAAGCTTCCCATTAGGGTCTTGAGGCAAGAATAGAAGTCAGTCAGGGCAGCCAGGGATCAAAGATGACTCAAGCACCAGTTGAATCCTCTTCACGTACCAGGTTGCAGGGTGATAAAAGATCCCGGCACCTTGTTGTATAAGCACAGGAACCTGGACACAACTAAGGGCCTTACAGCTCTCAACAGAGTAATTCTGAACCTAAGAGTCCTACGTGGTAAGACCTTATATATATTTAAGATGTTAATTATTTCTGTGTGTATAGAAATGGTAGTAAAATATTAAATGATATAGAGCACCAAGAATACAGATAGGATGCAAACTAAACTTACTGGCATCCAAGTTATGGTAAGTGTGGTGTAATGATATTTAATCTTATTTTCTAGCCATCATCTTGGAGCTTGTGGTCATAGCCACGAAAATTGGGAAACCCTTTCTGCAAAGCTCCACCCAGCTCTGAAAGAATGCTGCTCTCCACAAGAAATCTTTCCATTTCTTTGTGTCATTTTGGTTTTCAGAGTATAGGTAACCTCCTTGGTTAAGTTTATTTCTAGGTATTTTATTGTTTTTGATGTAATGGAAATGTTTATGCTGGTTATAAAATTCTGGTTTTTGAGGTGAAAAAAAAGTGAATGAAGGGCCACAAATGGCAAAATATCCTTTCTATGGGTGAGTTGTATTCCATTACATATATATATATGCTGCATCTTCACTATCTATTCAACTATTGATGTGCGCTTAGGATGCTTCCATACCTTGGCAATTACAAATAATGTTGCTGTTAATAGCAGGACGCTATTTGAATTAATTCTTATTTTGTGGTTGGCTTTATTCCTTTGATAACTATGTAAGTTTAAAAAGCTAAAGTTCTAAACATTCTTAGAAACAATGCACAGTACATATACGTAAATTTTAAAATATCCGTGCAGTAAAAAAAAAAAAGGAATGAGCTATCAAGCCATGAAAGACATGGAAGAAACTTAAAAGACATATTACTAAATGAAAGAAGCCAGTCTGAAAAGGCTACAAACTGTACGATTCCAACCAAATGACATTCTGGAAAAGGCACAGCTACAGAAACAATAAAAAGACAGTGGTTTCCAGGGGTTTGGGGAGAGGGAGGAAGGAATGAATAGATGAAGCACAAGGGATTTTTAGGGCAATGAAATTATTCTGTATGATACTATAGTGGTGGCTACATGTCATTATGCATTTGTCAAAACGCATAGAATGTACAACATCAGGAATGAACCCTAATGTAAACTATGGACTTTGGTTGATAATAACGTGTCTATGTTGGCTCATCGATTGTACCAAATATGCCACACTGATGAGGGATGTTGAGGATAGGGGAGTATACATGTGTGGTGGGGAAGGCTATGTGCAAACTCTGTATTTTTTGCTAAATTCTGCTGTGAATCTGAAACTGCTCTAAAAAATTAAGTATTTAAAAAAAAAAAAAGAATGTGGCTCTCTCCCTGATACAAGTAGATGAGGTCCATCTTGCACTTTTGTGTGGTTTTGGAGGGTGTACAGGATATAGAAGAGCATGTGACTTTAGGAAATGGTGTGAGTCCAGTTTATTTTGGGACTCCTGAGGCTTAAACATTAACCAGAGTAAAATAAACATGTATGTGGAAACTATCTGTGAGTTGCTTTCTAACCACTGTTTCCATCTCTTTCTCTCTGCCCTTTAATACAGTTGAAATATCTCAGTTTGAGCTAGAAAATAAGTCTGCATTTGTCAGTGAAATCCAGTTGTTTGGCTATGATGGTGTTCATAAATCCCCTGAATTCAGTCCTCTGGAATTTTCCCAGATTGAAATCAAAAACTCACACTCCTGCCTGGCTTTGAAATTCCAAGTCAGCAGTATCTCCCATTGCACACAGCCTGTATGTGACACTTTGGGGGAAGGTTATCAACAATATAAGGACTGTGTGAGTACTCAAGCCTTATCTAATCAGGTTTTCTTGACACTTGTTTTACTGAGTTCAAATCCCACCAGCTTATCAAGTGACTGGACTGTTTAGTGAGCTGTAAGAAAAGAGCTTCCTTACAAATGCTTGCCCTAGTTTTAAACCCATTCTCCTGCAAGTTGGAGGAATTTTGTCTCACAGCTTGGGCTACATCCTTCCTGGCTGAACACTGACTTGGAAACCTGAGCCCTATTCCTGTCTCTCTAGTTTTAGGGAAAACTGCTGAATGGAGTAAATATTTGGACAAGAGATTCTTAAGGTCCTTTCCAATTCTTGGTGCTGTGGATTTTAAAATCCAATGGCCACTGCATTTGGCACAATTCCTCCCTGCTCCCTACAAAACAGGCATTCAATAAATAGTTATGGAATAAATGAATGAGTGAAAAAATGAAAGGATGAATAAATGAACAGATGGACAGAACTGTCAAGTGACTAAGGTCCCAAAGATAAATACTGTATGATTCCATTTATATGAAATATGTAGAATAGGCAAATTCATAGAGACAGAAAGTAGAACAGAGGTTACCAGGGGCTGAGGAGAGGAGAGAAGGGGGAATTATTATTTAATGGGTACAGGGTCTCAGTCTGGGATGATGAAATAGTTCTGGAAATGGATAATGGTGGTGGTAGTACAACACTGTGAATGTATTTAATACCCTTGAATTGTACACTTAAACATGGCTACAGTGGTAAATTTTATGTGTGCATGTTTTAGTGCAACAAAAAAAATAGAAAAACAAAACAAACAAAAAGGGGAATCTGAAAGACTAGAGGTAGAAGAAGGTAAATCAGGCCTCAAAATCCTGCTAACTACAGAAGCTAGCATTTTATAGTGCTTGCAGCTCACAGATGCTCCTGTAAGTCACTATCTCGATCCTTGCAATATTTTTGCCTAGGATTATTATCCCATTTCACTGACAAATAAATTAAGGCTCAAAGATGTTGACTCACCCAACATCGTATCATCACCCAGTAGCAGAGCTATGATTTGAACACCTGTCTTCATACTCAAAATGCTGTGCTCGTCCCGATTCCCTGCAGCTGCCTGTCTAAAGTGGTCACCACGCAGGCTGCAGGAACGCAGCCCACAAGTAGGACCAGCGAGGATGGCTGATGAGGCGGTAAGGGGTGCTGACCCAGGGGACAGCAGCCTGGCCTACCCTCCCCAACTGGCCTCACTCTCACCCTCCCCTGAAAGAGGAAGAAGGTCACAAAGCCTACAGCTGGGTCGATGGCATTGAATTGCGTTTGCTTTGAATATATATCTTGACTATAAAATAAACATAACCCCCAACCCCACCCCCTCCTTAAAGCTTATGTATTCAGGGATTTCTTCAAGGCACTAACATCAATTATAGTCTTCTGCATATCCAAATCCAGCACTTCTGCTACAGCCCCCAGGCCATCTCTCAAGACAACTTTTCTATTGTTTGACATTTGAATCCAGCATCCTTGGCGTGAAATCAAGTACCAAGAGGAGTTCCCCCCACCTGGTGAAATTCATGCATCTCATTTTTACTTTGTATGTGAGGTTAATCTCTTTTGGGCCCCATTTAACAAAGAGACAGACATATATCTCCCGATTTTATGGTTGCAGAAGTTACTCCATCAAACCATTCGCTGGCTTTTTCTGAGGAAATTGATCCATCTGTGTAATTCAACTAGACCAGGCTCCTGCCAAAGCCAGGCAAGCTCAGCTCTGCCTGTTGCTATCCATAGCAGCTTGAAAGATGGCAAAGACAGCTCCTCAATTCTGATTTTCACCCCCAAGTCATTCACCCGTGGAGTTCCCGTTGTCCTTAGCATCCTTGCCAGTGGGCTGTTAATTAAACTCCCCAAATTGTTATTTATGGACAGTGGCTGCCTCAGGGTGCCAAGGGCAGGCCATGCACACCCTACTGTCCATCTGTCCCTGATTTCCAGGACTCTGTCTCTGGAACAGTGAGCCTTGGGTTTCCAGGCCTGGCATCATGCTCACCCAAACACTCGCCCAGTGCAGCTAGGGAGAGGCAGTGGCACCTAGTGGTTAGGAAGGTGGGCTCTGACGGGACTGCTGGGGTTTTCATCCTGGCTCCACCATGAACAAGTTCTGTAACACCGAGAAAGCCTCTTACCCTCAGTACCTCATCTCAGTACTTAGGTTTCCTCATCTATAAAAGGGGGATAGTAATGGTATATTCACCCCTTAAGTAGTTGAAATTAAATAGCTTCTAACCTGTAAATTACTTAAAATAGTGTTGGAAGCAGAGTAAGACCCCAGTGTAGGCTAATCTCTACTGCTCTTAGTATTATTACCATGTACCTGGGTTTACAGAGCAATTCATCATAATCCAAACCTTCAAAAATGTCCTAGCAGCACCTTGTCAACACCCACAATTGGAGTAGGCAATCATGTCGAGTGACAATCCTCGGCCTTCCCTAAATCCTTGTAAACCTTCAGAGGCTGTTGCAGCCTGGAAGTCAAAGATTAGGCATCCCCAACTGCTGGAGCTGTTGAGTCACTTACTCCCACACTTAGCCCCACAGAAGGACAGCTTTGGGACTATGAGGAGCAAACAGTTTGGGAACTCCCAGTGAGAGAAATTTCTAGAGAAATCACAATATTTTTCACACAGGAACTTATGAGTTAAAATGCTGATGGCAACACAAATATAGGTGAACTTCAGTTTAAGAAAACCCAATTAAAAAAACCAACCAAACCTGGACTTTGGAAGTGGATGTTAAGAGTAAACTGAATAAAGTCCAGGTCTCAGGAATGCCCCCCGGCCCTGTCTAGGTGATCTTGAGCAAATCACTTCACCCATGTGGGCTTCAAGTTTCCCTTTAGACCTGCAAGATACATTTCAGCTCTCTCCTTAATTCTAGCAGCATCTATTTGCATTCTGAAGGGTGTCTTGATTTATTTATCAGTGCCCTGCTATCTGTTATCCTAAAGTACATTCAGCATCACTTCTCAAGACACTCACGGCTCATCTGAGAGGTAAGTCAAAGGAGGGCAGGAGAAAGGGAGGCACTTTTTGCTCCATCACCCAGAGCTTTAGACTTTCAAACACTGGGGAGGTAGGGCAGCTTTATTTCGCTCTAAGAACATGTCTGATGCTGGGCATCATCACGCTACTAAAGCCAGGAAGTCCTGTGTTGGGGACACTTTAGGTGGCACCAGCAACCTCCTCTGGCACAGGAATTTGCTGATATGAAAATCACGTTTCTGATACTGTGAGCAGATCAGCACTTGTGTCTGTCAGTTTTCCAAAAGCCACTGTTAAGGAGAGCTCGACTTTTGCTTGCTAACAAGGATCTAAATAACTTGAACACATTTTTCAAGATGTTCTGCCTTTTAGGAATATCCAGCAGATAGTAAATATCATTAAAATTAATTGTGCCAAACACACTCTCACAATTTAAACTGAATTGTCAGAAATGCATAATAAAAGATTAAAATGATGTGTCACACAAGGAATAAATTTAACCTGATTATTTGACTCAAGATTAAATTAAAGACTGTACATACTTACTTTTTAATATGTCTTACATTGTTATATGACTTCCCTTAGAGACATTTATATCTAGGATGTATTTCTTTAAAGCAGGTAATGTAAATTTGCTATCTCTAGTGTCTTTTGTATTGCCAAAGCAAGCAATATTTCTTCCATATAACTCTGTTTTCTGGTGATGATAGTTGATATATTTTAGTTTTTCTAACCTTTGCTCTGTCTCTGATTCATATGGAGAACAATCTGTTTCCACACTGTTTCACTCTCTTTAATTTTGGGTCACTCCATTGGCCACAGAAGCAAATGCTAAAGATATTGATCCTCACTGCCCTGGTCTATCACCGTCTAAAGTAGAATGGCCGGATAAAACAAAGCACTGGGTGCCTTGTATTTTCATTTGCTAAGTCTGGCAAACCTCTACCAGAGCCCTTCTATCGTTCTGAGACCTCCACCTCTGCCCAGTCCTCCCTCCCTCTCTTCATCCTCAACTTTCCTGGAGTCCCATACCCTCTGCATTCTTGCTCACCTCCTTGCCTCTGTGGCCCCCACCCACACTTACCCAGCCTGAAGTGCAGAACTTGTGGACAGGGTGCCCCTCACTGTAGGGCCCCAATTCCAGCCTTGGATGGCTAAGCTTTCCTCTCATTCCTTGGGTCCAGTCTCTTGCCAAATATTTCTCATGTCTGTCTATGTCCATGTGCTCAGCTCTTTCCTAAGGATGGCAAGAGGAATTCACCCTGATTCTTAGCATATTTTATTCATGATGTGGGTGATCAAAGCATATGAATGAAACAAAGGAGAGCAGATTAAAAGGCCATAACTCTGGGGGTGGGTTCCTAATGTATAGGAACTTCTTAACATGAAGATCATACTTCCAAGACTGCAAACAAATCATTCTCTGTCTACAGACCATCTAGGGATATGGCTTCTGCTTTCTTATTACTGAGTAACCATTTCATTAAATGAGCTGGGCAAGCAGAAAACAATTATATAATTTTTTTCTGTGCTAAGCTGAATGCTTCTTCTTTGCTCTTGGATGAAATCTCAGGCAGGTCCTATGGAATTAACAAATAGCCTCATTTTTTGGATAATAAAAATGCCCAGTTCAATCCAGAATTCAAATTTGTCATACAATTTAGACTCCTCTCTTCCTGCCAGGTTGCGCCTGATACAAGATGAGGAGCTGGCGGTAATGTAGGAGCCAGTTGGCTTCATCACTATTTAAACTCGATTCAAGCTCTCCCAGAACTGGAGAAGAGTGAAGGAAAGGGCAGGAGCAAGAAAGGGTTCACTTGGCTGTGACCATGGCAATCTGGTGGCAGGCTGCTTCTTTCTCCTCTGTAGCACTGTCACGGGTTCTTTGGGGGTCTTCCCTTGGTGCTTCGCCTAATA
This sequence comes from Camelus ferus, assembly GCF_009834535.1. Classification (NCBI taxonomy): domain Eukaryota; kingdom Metazoa; phylum Chordata; class Mammalia; order Artiodactyla; family Camelidae; genus Camelus; species Camelus ferus. The sequence continues at coordinate 10,642,644 of NC_045721.1, forward strand.
CCATGGTGGTCTCCAACGTGTAGTTAACTTTTTTTTCTTTTTTTAATGGAGGTACTGGGGATTGAACCCAGGACCTAATGCATGCTAAGCATGTGCTCTACCACTGAGCTATACCCACCCCTGCAGCTCTTTTAAAGAAGCCCAAATTGTAACCAGCTGGCCACTCACCCCCTGTTCCCATAGCCCCTGGTACACCCATAGGTCAGGGTATCTTCCCTCCCAAGCCCTCTTTACTCTTCTCCCTGGCAGCAACAGCTGCAATCACATCTTCTCTTTGGACTTACAGATGGAGACCAGCTACCAGTCTGCACTCACCCAATTCTGGGCCTCACGGGTAAAGCTCTGTCTGAGTGGTTTCTAAAGTCTCTCTCGCTTTGCTTAAGAGGAGGGGAAATATCCACTCCCTTCCTCCCAAGCAGGGTGGGTGGGGTGGGGGCAGGAGTGGTGGGAATGCTCAGCTTCTGCCAACTCTCTTCAAACTAATCCTTGCTGCTGGCGGCTTCAACCTCCTAATAAATTCCTAGCTTCCTTTTTTAAACTCTTGAGATGGGTAACGGAACAGGTTTTGGACCACCCCTGTGCCAGCCCTACACGGATGACCTAACACCCTCTTACGGTAGTTCTCAGCTTTGGGGCCTCATCCAAATTTCCATACCGGAGGAGTATCAAGTGCATACCCCATTACAGTTACTACTTAGGAAACCGTCATAAAGGTAAGAGTGCACTGAAAAGTCATTTTTTGTTAGAGAGTGTCTAGAGATCAAATTGTGCTAAATGTTGACTTGTTTTCACTCCTGAATTTATTTCTCAGGAGAGCAAGGAAGCAACACAAGAACTAGTGCTCTGAACTTAGTACGCATGTTTTGAAGGGAACGCCAGGCATAATTAGATGTGCTCCTTATATTTTTAGAAAGGAGATTTCAAAGGGGGAAGTGCGTATTTCAAATGTAGCCATGGTGAGATACATGGCTCACCGTGGAGTTATAACGTGACCGTAGTGTGGCTGCAGTCAAGTCAGGTGCTAGAAGGACACGACCATGAGCTAGGAGGAGAAGACCAGGCCCAGAGACTCATGCAAAGGAGTAGCCTGAACCTGGAAGGCAAGTGGAAGGAGAGTGAAAGGCCTGCATGAGCTGAAGCTTGTGACACAGTGAGGACAGCACAAGCTTCTGTGTTTAATGCAAATATCTCCACTATGTATGTGCTAGGCTCTGTGGAGGGGAAGAGTCAACGGTACTTGTATTTGAACTAGCTTGATCACCATGATAACTACACTATGATTAGCCCCATTTTACAGGTGGGGAAACGAATGGGCAGCTCATTAAGGACTCAAACCCAGGCACCTTGGCTGCTGAGACTGTGCCCTGAAGCCCCACCCACTGCCTCCACTTTGAGCTCCATGCGAGCTCTGATCCTTTCAGGGTGGATTACATTCTGCTCCCATTGTAATCCCAGCATTTAGTTCGATGCCTGGCAAGCGACATACACTCCAGGTTTGTTGAATTGAATGGAAGAGTAACAGAGAGAACAAGACCCCTCCTGTGTCCTATTTTTGCCAAAGTTTCCAAACCAGGGATGAGGGGTGATAAGTACAGTCCACGTTCTAAAGGGAGGGGTGGACCACATCCATTCTGAACTTAGACAAAGGAGGCCAAGCGACCCAGCAACCTCCAATGTGATGAGGAGGCTTGTGGCTCTTACGGGAGAAGAAAGATTTCCAGAGACCAGAGACCCTTGTGGCTTCCCTGCCTCCCTCCAGCCAACAGCCCACTGCCTCCTGGGATAAGTGAAGAGGGACCTTAAAGAACCACTGGTGGAGATTTGAATCGTTTTCAGGAAGGGGGACTGACACACCATTCGCTGGCTGACCCACCCAGACTCTCAGGCTTTCCCCTTGCTGTGGCTGGACAGGAACAGGAGGGTTTCTGGGAAAGCTTGAAATGTAGCCCTTGGGTTTGCTAGTCATGAGATTTGGGGCCTGACTCTCCACCGAGGCTGGCTGAAGTCCCCACTGGGAGAGCGGGGAGGGCAGAGGGAGGAAAGCCGGCAAGTCCCCAGTTTGGAAAAGACCACAGCCAAGAGGGCTGCCAGCTTGGGGGAAGGGAGCCGAATAGCAAAGTGCAGGGGGGAAGAGTTGAGGGGCCTCCGAGGAGGGCATCTCCAAGTGCATTGCCCCTGCTGGAGACTGGTGTCCTTGTGCAGAATCGACGTGCCTGAGTCTGGAAGACTGTGTGTTGCAAGTGAAGGTCAGGTGATGATGGAGGGCAGGTTCACATAACAAACCTACAAAAGGATCCCAGAGGAATTTTCCAATATGTGCACGGCAGCAATGAGAGGGAATGTTCTACAGCACAAGGCCCCTTCTCTGCCCCGGCACTGGCCCCAGGGGGACCAGAAGCAGCAGAGAGAGCAGGGGAGGGGCAGAAAGAAGGAGTAGGTCTGACGGGAGCTGAGGTGGGGGGTGAGGGAGAAGGGAGAAGTTTCTGTTGGATGAAGGAGTTAAGTTTTGATTTGGATGATACTGGACTTTCTGAGCCTTGAAAGTGACCAGAACATCGAAGACAAACACCAAGCCATTGGGGTAGGAGAGCTGACTGGATGGGTTTGAGGGCGGCTGTGGAGAGGGAAACACAAAGCTCTTTCCTGATTTCTTTCCAGCCTGTTCAGGAACCAGTCACACAAGGAAGTGGTGGCAGGGGTGGAATTCTAACAAATAACACCGCGTTTCCCTGATCCTAAGACAGACTTACATTTCTGATATCCAATCCCTTGTAAATCCAAGTGCATATCTCGTACTTTTTTTCCCTGAAAAACTTTTTTGAATTGATGCTGTCTTCAAATATCCTGCATCTTAGGATTGAGAATATTTTGTATTGATAGAGCTGTTTTGAGGTTTTATAGGTTTTTCAGTTGAGTGATGGCAAGTTGAATGTCACCCTCTGATCTTCCCACTCTAGGAAGCTGTGTTGTCCAGCCTGGGTGGGTGTGGGTGTGGGAGCGTCAGGACAGGAGTGAACAGTGGTTGGCCTGAGGCTGTCGGCAGAAAGCACAGGGAGCTCCCAGCCATGTTCCTGGCAAAAGCTGTCAAGGGAACCACAGGACAACCTAAGGTCTGCAGTCCAAAGGGTGAGGTGGGGGCAAAAATCTGATCTGCAATAAAAGGTTGGCCGCATGAGATTGTGAGAGTAAGTGAGTCTGGAGAAGTTTTTAAAGGAATGAAACCTTAAAATTAAAAACTGAGGGGCATCTATTCATCTGCTGATGGATACCTAGGTTGTTTCCACGTCTTGGCTATTGTGAATAATGCTGCCATATACAGTGGGGTGCAAATATCTCTTTGGGATAGTGATTTCATTTCCTTTGGATCAATACCCAGGAGTGGAATTGCTGGATCATATGGTAGTTCTATTTTTAGTTTTCTGAGGAACCTCCATACTGATTTCCACAGCAGGTGCACCAACTTACGTTCTCACCAACACTGCACAGGGTTCCCATTTCTCTACGTCCTCATCAACACTCATTATCTATGTGAGGTGACTGATGTTAACTAAACTTATTGTGGTAATCATGTTGCAACAATATATACATATATCGTATCATTATGTTTTACACCTTATAATGTAACATTTATGTCAATTATATCTCAATAAAACTGGGAAAAAATAAGCTATGGCAATAAAAAAATTTTTTAAAGGGTAGTAAGTACCTTTGATTGAATTCATGGACAGAAAGACAACTTAAGAAGACCAAGATGGTATAGATAGTCACAGCTACATAAAATTAACCTAAGAAAGAATTAAATCAAACACTATAAAGTAGGGTTGAGCTACCTGTCCAAAGTGACAACAACTAATAAACAACAGAACTAATTATCTCCAATGTTTCTTCAATTTTATCTCTTAATGGGAAAAGTCTTCAAAGTGAAAAAAAGTGAAACAAAAATGCATCAAAGGAAAATAAAGCTCAGGTTGGTAAAGGAATCTTAAGAAAACACTTAGCTCTAGATCAGAAACACCGAGTTCCTACACAACCACTCTTCTCACTGGGGCCAATGACTGGCACTGTTACAGTGTGATGACACCATTTTCCGCTGAGCCTGGACAAGGTTTAAGAATCCTGCCAGCACGATGCCTCAGGCATCACCACCAACTGAGCTTGTCTGCCCCCATGCAGCTGCCTCTTTCCATTAGTTTCCCCCTTCCCAGTCCAGATGGGATCTCACAGTCTGGAAAGAACTTAGAGGTGGATCCCAGAACCCTGGTCATCATTATAAGGTGTCCTTTGGGGAACAGGATCTTCCAAATTTCAAAAAGGTGAACTTCCAAAGTGAGAGCAGGAGAATTGCTGTTTCCTGACACAATTAAACCATTGAAACTTCAACAGAAGAACTGAGGCTTCTTAGAAAATAAAGATTTAAGAGTTCACAAAAGCAGTCGTGCAATACTAACCTCATTATTTTTCATAGTACATAAGGGGAATCAGAGACAGAGTAAAGCATTTGATAAGTTCCTTAAAACAGATAGAAATATATTAATTGAATAAAATATGGTTTGGTAAATTCATACATGATTAAAAACCTGTACTGAAAGAGAATAAGCAGTTCTATGAGAGGATATTAATAAATCATTGTCAAAAGAGGAGGAGCACTTTATTATTTATTAAGGATTGATTTATTTTACTGCTTTTATTGCAGTCAAAATTCTTATTAATAATTTGAAGCAATAGAAAAAATCTTTTGGTGGAATGATCTAACATTTTCAGACGAGACTATGGTTATTTGGGTAAATGACATATGTATGGTCTTTATTTCTGAGTAAGGATAATTAAGCCCCTTGTTTATAGAGAACAATGGTTTTATTTTTAACAGCATTTAAATTTATACCCGAAATAGTTTTTGGGTGATGGGAGCTGGGACTTCCATGCTGGGGATGCAACCTTTAACTATCCCAGGTCCTTTGGTGGTAAATTATAGATGCTGTTTCATAGTCGTAACATTTTTATGAACTTTAACATATCATCTAATCAACCTTGGTGTCAATTTTGGTTGTTTCTTGAGTTCTTTCAATACATCTAAGTCATGGCATTTGGACTTTTTGCCTCCCTTACCTTCTGTCCTCTGAACATGGTCTAAGTTTATCAATGTCCCTCTTAAGATGTGACAGTTGTTTATCAACTCCAATACTCCAGGTAAGGTTTAATCACCTAAGAGCACAGTGTAGAGATGTCCAGCCTGGATCTAGAAACCACTCTTCTATGAAAACAGTCTAATCAACTCCTCAGTATGTGCTTCAGACCTTTGGCTCTTACTGAGTTCCAAACTAAAGCTCTCACATCCACTTCATTTGAACTGCTGTTGAAACAAATATCCTCCCTCTTGTCCCTGTTGATTTATTTGAAACTGAATACATGGCTCTACATTCATTCCTGATATATTCTAACTTATCGATTAATACATAGGTTAACAGTTTTAAAAAATGTAAATGTATCATCAGTGTATTTATCTAGCACGAATCATTCGCATTCATTCAACAAGAACTTGAGTGACTCCGAGACTCTGGGCATGGCATAAGCAACAAATATTTATGTCCTGAGTTCCAAATATGTATGACCTACCACAGAACCCGTATCTTTTAGAAGAAATAATCAAGGAATTCTAGACTGAGGGAACATATTCCATACTTGCAGCAGATTTCTCTCCAAGCATCACTTTGTCAGGGGAGCACTGTCCCGAAACAGACCACTGAGCCTATCCTGGGGCTCTGCTCCCTAGCTCCCAACCCTGCTTACTGCAGATAAAGATTAGATTCACATTTTTCTTAATAATTTAAACAAGCGTTTCAGTTCTCTCAATCCCCAGAAACTGAATCTTCACATGACCTTGGTCATATCAGATTTCCTGGATGTACATGTCAGCTCTCATCCCTTTGATGTTGGTGGCTTGAACTTTGGCCCTTCCATTAATTCTATCACTTGAATTAGTACATAGGAACAGTCAGACATTACTTGGTGGGCATGGTCACAAGAGTAAATTTCTTAGAGTGAGGAGAACTGGTTTTTCCTCAAAGTAGCTGTGTGATAGAGAGAAAGTCATGCTACCTCTCTGAGCCTTGACTTCTTTCTTTGCCAATAGAGGGGCTGGACTTACAGCTCAGTGTCACGGCTACAGGATTAGTAGAAAAACTGTGATTTTTTCTTATACATTAGGGATGTTAAAGTGCTTGGAAGGGGGTTGAGACCCTCCTCAGCAGGATGGTAATACTTTGACTTTGCAGATAAGGACAAGGAAGGGAAACCTTGGCAGAAGTGCTCTACTGGCTAAAATGAAGCTCCTGGGTTTATACAGACCTTACCACAAGGATGGTCTGCGCACTCAGCTTTGAATAATTCATTTTGAAAACTGTGGCCCCTTTCAAAGAAGTTTTCTCTTGAAGAAGACAAGAGGAGGCAGAAAGAGAGATACTTTATTTGTGTGTGTGTGTGTGTGTGTGTGTGTGTACACATGTATCGAAAACCGAGTACAGTAGAACAAATAGTTGCAAAGAGAAACCCCTGTAACCACTGGGAGACCCTTTTGAAATTGCTCAAAATGCTCAGACTGAAAGTCCAGCACCAAAGAGAACTCACTGATTCCAGAATGTCAGCTCATGAGACCTGAGAGCCTAGGGCCTCCGTTCAACTGATTTTTCTCCAAGCCTGGAAAGGGTAAATGGCCACCTGTGTGCTGGGTGGTCCTGCTTTCCCCTGGCTCCAAAGAAGCAAAGTGCATAACTCTCTGGAACTTGTGAAACTGGGGTGCACGTCTTTGGGGCTTTCTCATCTGCCTCTCAACACCCCCTCCAGGTGCCCCTATCAGCCACCTAGTTGTCTTCCTTACTTTAAGGACAAGAATCCAGGCTACCTTCACCAACCCCACCACAACTCAATCCCAAGTAAACGGTAAGTGAAATTTCACTGATAACAGTTTACAGACCGACTGCTGGAAACACCCTGCCAGGTCCCAGGGAAAGAAGCTATGAAGTCGGAGCAACAAGAAGCAGAGGGGAGTACGTCCCTCTGCTCCACCCTGGGAGTGACCACAAAGTCCCTTCAGAGCACTGACCTTCCAGCTCAGCTCCCCTGTAGTAACCTGCCCTACTCCCTTCCTCCTTGGAGCAGGTCTATCTCAGAGGCCCCCGAATTCTGTTCACCACATGAAACAACAGCTAACAAGAACATTAATCTAGTAAAACAGAACAAAACCGAAAACGTTAAGTTTGCTGCTGCTCATCACACAGAGACTGCAGTGAGTTCTTGGATAGATTTTGGTGAGCGCGGAGTGCACAGAAGACATCTCTGCTAGCACCAACCCCTACCCACAGTCGTCTTCTCTACCAATGGCAATTTAATGCCATATCTTCTAAATATCAGAATATTTAGCATGCTCTAAATTAATTTCTAAGAACCTTAAAAATACCATTGAGAAAGTAAAGGGTAACTTTCTTGCCCAGCCCATCTCAGCCAGCATTTCTCTCCTAAAGCGAAGATGGATTTGAGGAGGGTGGTGAGGTGATATTCCCTGTCCTTCCACTGTCCCCTTTACCTTGTGATTGTTGTCCTGAGATGCTTCTCCCCACTGTCCATGGCCACTGGTGATTTGAGAGCATTCAGGTTCAAAGCTTTGAAGGGCATGTCCTCTGGAGCTAGACTGCCTGGCTTCCAATCCAGCTGTGTTCAGCCCTCTCTTGTGCCTCAGTCCTCTCATCTGCAAGACAGAAATAATAACAGACTATCCCTCATGGACTTAAACACCTAAAGACCTGTAATGCCCTGATGGGGCGTCCCTCTTCGTCACTCCTCTGAACAGCTCTGGTTAGCACTTCTGGGACCTTCCCAATGGGTATTGGTTACAACTCATCTGATTTGACTTATCCGGTGCCCTTGACGTGGTTGACACTTCCCTCTTTCTTGAGTACCTCCTTGCTTGGCTTCCAGAGTATCTGTTGAGTCTGGTTTTCCTTCCACTTGACTGGTTACATCTTTCTCTCAGGTCTGAGGTCCTCCTCCTTTTCTAGACACTGGAGTGCCCTGGACCTCAGTGCTGGGACTTCCATCTAACTCACCCACACTCAGTTCACCTGTCTGTCAGTTTCAAGGCCGTGTCTGCCCACTTTTATATTCTTTTCCTAGACTCCTCCCTCGAAAGTCAAACTAACACCGAAATGCCTGCCTCAAGTTCTTTACTTAAGATTGTCATGAGCATCTCAAACTTAATAATATCCCAGACTGAACTCCCCATTCCAGCTCTTCCCCTAAACAGCTCCCCCATCTCAATAAATGTCAATTCTGTCCTTGAAGTTGCTCAGGACAAAATCCTTGGGACTGTCTTTGGCTTCCTACTTCCCTTCACAGACCATATCCAATCCATCAGCGAATCCTGTAGGCTCTACCTTCAGATAAAACCAGTGACTGACCACGGCTCACCTCTTCTGCTGTCACTGCCCCAGCCCACAGCCACCATCCCCTCCAGCCTGGGTTGCTACACTAGCCACTTAATTGGCCCCCCTATTTTCACCCTGATGTTTTATAGTCTATTTTTAGCACAGCAGCTGGAGGATGCTTTTAAAACAAGTCATTCCCAGGGTCAAAGCTCTCAAGTGTGTTCTCCATCCAACTCGGAGCAAAAGCCTGTGTCCTTCCAGAGCCCAGGGAGGCCCTGTGGAGCTTCTCTCCTCTGACCTCGTACGCCCCTCTCCCTCTTTTTCACATCACCCCCTCCTTCCTTGATTTTTCTCAGGTGGGCCAAGCATGCTCCCACCTCAGGGTCTCTGTACTGATGTTTCCTCTGACTGATTTTGTCATGTTTGCTCCTTCACTGCCTTCAGGTCTCTGCTCAAATGCCACCTCATCAATGAGACCTAAATATAGCAACATTTACCACGTGTACTGTCTGCTCCCCTCAACTGATTTTTTTTCTCTGTAGGACTTAATGTCACCTGATCCACTGTATGTTGTCTTGTTTATGTGTGCACTGCCTGGCAACCCTCAAGAGAATATTATCTCCATAAAGGCAGAGGCTCTGGTTGGCTCCCCAATGCAGAGCCTAGATCAGTGCCTGGCACACAAGAGGCTCTCAGTAAATATTTGTGGAATGGATGAATTAAAGCATTTAGAACAGTAGCGACACCTAGTAAGCCACTGGTAAAATTTAACATTTATTATTCAAATGTCAAAACTCCAAAATCAAGGGGGTGCTCCTTCCCTCTGCACTCTGAAAGGACAAAGACACTCCTTTTTTGGCACTACGAGTAGGGAGGAAAGGGGAAGGAAGAACTAACAGGGGTGGGAGGCCCATCCCCGAGAACCTCTCTCTCAGGAGGCCCCCGGATGGCGAGCAGGAATGAGAGGACCCTGTGTGGGGCTGCAGTTCCTCTCTTGTATGTCCAGGGAGGCTTCCACGACTCTCATCTATCCTGATTGTGGATCTCTGAATATCGGGGGACTACCAATATCCTTGGCTATTCCCAGGTGCAACACTTCCTTATTATCAGATGAAGCAACACAGAGGAAAGGAGGTAACTCTTACAATGTTAAAACTTTTTGCCCTTGGTCTTAGTGAATGAAATGCTACCATTCAGGAGATTAACTTTTAAAGCCAAACACTGTATAACTGAGATAACTGAATTCATAAAAAGTGTTAGGACTGCTCTAAGAATTTATCAGCTATTTGCTTTTTAATGTGAATTAGTTCACTCAGTGTTTTCCCTCCAAACTCCTTATTCATACCAGTCTGATCTCACAAACGGAAGTTTTGCTTGGGATGGAGGAAAGACTGAGGGAGAGAAATTCTATAGCCATGTCACCAGGGGAAAGAGCAATGGAGGCATTTTTGCGAATATATGGGCCTCAGAATGATAGAGTGAAACAGACAGGAGGGTAGAAGCATGGGGGTGAGGGTGGGATCAAATGTAAATTTCTTCCAAATGAAAACCAGACAGCTTCCATATTGACTGAACTCATTGTGTGAGGCCAGGAAAACCAACTCTTATGACCCTGTTCCAGGGCAACGGTTTGATGCTAATTCAGTTGGGCAGCTGGAACCCAAGGGAAACTTCTATGTAAACGTTCCTCTAAACCTATTTTTTCTTTTCACTCCTTTGAAGGGTCTCAGTTTACAAGGCTATGTCAATACTCAAGCAATCCAACTGAAGCATCTAAGCACAGTGCTCCGTGGCCTGGGACTGGCGCTGATTTGGTTGATGCACAGGCCTGGCAGTCATTTGCCCTCCTCCTTCCTACTGGCATGGAATCTGTATTCATTTCACAGGTTTGGCCGTTGGCTCAGCCAGTGCTGGTTCTTATCTACAAGTAGCACTGCTGCCTCCTTGCCTTGACGTTGTAGCCACAGGGCTGAGTTTAGGAGGCATCTGCACCCCTCCTCAAAGATCAGGGGAGAGATCTTTCCCCTGGAGATGCACAAATAAAACTGTACACAGGAAATGAGTTTCAAGAAAATTCACCAAGGAAAACCTGAAAGTTGATCAATTACGGGCTTGCTTCTAACATTTATTTATAGATTCTCTATTCCTTGATGGGTAGTCTGTAAGACCAAAGAAACTTGAAACAAAAACGACAAATTACCAGGGCTGCTCAGAGAGCTCTGAGGCACATTTGGAATCACAGAAAACTTTAAGTCATCAACACAAACCATTACCAGTCCTTCGATGTCCTCTAATACATTTTGACCAAGTGGTCCTCTGCCTTACCCTTAAGCCACCCCTGCCATGGTGAGGAGCCCTCCCACCACTGAAGAGGCCAGTCCATCTTTGGTTAACTTTACCAGTCAGAAAATTCTTTGTCACTGATAATAATGGAGAGCCCAAATTAATAATACATTCAAATTTATAAAATTAAATCTGATTTTAAAAAGTGACAGTAAGGATGGCCATAACTATTCCTGGTTTAGTTCTTGCAAATCAGTGGTCATGAGACTCAAAGTCCCAATGTCTAGGAGACCAGCCCCAAGCCCTGCATGATACGCTGTGAGCCTTTAAAACAGGAAGGGCAACTTGACTTTGTTAGCGATGCTAATACCAACAGTTACCAGTGGTGCAGTGCTGAACCATGAGATGGGCATGATGCCGGGGGTTGGCACGTACGTGGATCATTTCATTCCCCACAACAGCCCTATGAAGAGGGTGCCACACTCTCATTTTTCAGAGGAGAAAACTGAAAGAAAATACCCTGAGTGTTAGGATGACACTGCAAGTCAGTAGCAGAGCTGAGAGTCGGACCCCAAAGGGTTTGCTATCCAAGCTCACGCTCTACCCATGACATCCCCTCTGAGAGTGGTCTATCCTCAGTCGCTCTTCACGGACCCTGCAGGGCTGGGCTGGATGCAGTGGTCAAAAGGGAGCTCTCAGTCGGCCACAGAGTGGCCTGCATGAGACCAGCTCGAGGTCACTTCCCCTTGGATTTCTCCTCAGCCTAGTGGAAATGTGACCCTAGCTGTCAACGCCTAAAAGAGAGTCCAAGAAAGCATTAACATCCAGTGACATTTCTGGACTCCCTTAAAACCTGTGATGCATACCTTCATCTTTTATATAACACTAAGTTATATAACAACAGAATCACAGAATTTCAGAGTTGTTGAAACTCTGCAGATCATTTAGCCAAGGTTTCCTCCTGATGTATCAGTTGGGAATAGCTTTACCAAGAGGGAACTGAAGGATTTGGGGGAAAAAAGTGAATAAATGTAGAGTAGCAAAGCTAGAAGAGTTGCTTTTGTTATGCAGTCCCTTTGGGGAAGGGAAGAGTGTCTGAGACCCAGTCCTTGCCTCTGAAGGGCTTGGAGGGTGGGGAAACGAATAAAGTCAAGTCAGTGAGTCCTACTGAGCATGACAGTCCCTGCCTCAAAGTTCTCACGGACTATCTCTAAGTGCTGCATAGCTCTAAACATTGAGGCAGAGAACAGAGACGTATCCCTGGGCATACAGAAAATTTCCTACCAGCTACATGGGACCAAGAAGAAAACTAACCATTTGCACACTTTTCCTAGAAGCCATAAAAGACAAGATGGGTGGAGTCCATGAAGTCCCTAGTGTATGAGGCCGACCACCATGTTTTCGAGAACCCAAACTGTTAGGGTATTCTTCCACACACTGAGCTGCTATCTGCCTCCCCAGAAGTTAGCTGTCATCTCTAAGCCCCAGGTTTCTTATCTGCCAAAACAGAATAACAAAGGTACCTATCTCCTAGGACTCCCATGAGGCTTCAGGCTTGAATAAGATAATCTTAGCAAAAACGCTAGGAAAAGACTCTGGCACATAGTGAGTACTTGAGAATGACAACTATCTTTATTATCACTCTACCCACTGGTAAAAGTTAGGGACAAACAGAGACACACTTCTAGAAAAAAAGTGGGGGAGGAAAACTGTATATTGTGTTTCATTTTGTCTTCTACATTTTCTTTAACCACCTAGTATGTCTGTTTTTCTGTATTTCAGGTTAGTGGGGTATTCAGAGCTAGTGCTGAGACTGGACTTAGTCCAGTATGGGGGGGGGGGGGGTGTCAAGGAAAAGAGAAGGGGAGAATATAAATAAAGGGACATAGGGATTTTGCCTCATTTCCTAGATACTTAAGCTCAGGGGACTATTCCTGCCATGCTTTTTCCTCGGAGGAAACTTAAGAGAGTTCTGGTTAATGTTGCTAATGAACTATCACTGATTGAGGATTTAATGTGCTTAATCCCTGCATACATTATCTCGTTTAATCCTCGCCACCATTGGTTGAGTAAGGTTAATTTGTCCCATTCTCCAGGGAGTTTGCAGAACCAGGATTTGAATTCATTCTTATCTTACCCCGAGACAGGCTTTAAACCACCATACTAAACAAAAAGTTACTCAAAAAGTCAGTGGATCTGGGTCCTGCCTTAAGGCTCGGCCCAATGAAGCTGAGAAAGTAGGAGTGTATCCTTGTTCTCTTACCCAGAATACCTCCCCTGGCAAATCTGGGTAGGGGTTTTTGAATAAATCCCTTTAAGAGTAGTTCTCTGAGAAAGCAGTATTGCAGCAAGACAGCTCTAAAGAGCCCAGCTGGGCAGCTTATGGGAGCGGCTTCTAAGAGCGAGGTTCACTGAGAGAAACTTCGAATGGGACAGACCTGAGGTGATTCATTCCTAGGAACAAGAAGGCACATCCAAACAGCCTCCAAGTTAGCTCCTGAGAAGAATGACTGCTCCTGTTGTCATCCCAGGACGTAGGGCCAAGGATGGCTGAGGGAGGGCCTTGGGCCCAAGGCCTCAATCTCCATCAGTCCTTCAATCCACCCCAAATAAAAACAGTAACAATAACACTTGATAGGGGCAAGCAATATTTTCTTAACCTTACATTTGGAGTAAATAAAATCACCTTGACACATGTTATTTAAAGTGATATGAAATCTAAGTTATTTAAGAATGCAGCTTGAAGACAAGACCCCAGGGCTGGCCTCCTACTCCCCCCACCCAGATTTCTACCCCAAGCCCTCTAGACTGAAATTCTAGAGCTGAGGTAAGATGAAGCCTCACTGAGAACAAAAGGATTTGCTTAGTAAGGTAAGGATAGAGGCGCAGGCTGGAGAGACAAGTCTTCAGGAGAGAGAACTTTCTGGTCACAGGTGAAGCCCAGATGGAAGAAAGGCGAGAGCAGATGCAGAGGACGAAACAGTTGTCATCACAAGTCCCTGGTTTAGGTACCTCTCTGCTAAGTGTCCCCAAGAATCAGAACTTGATACTTTGATAGTGACCACTATCCAATTCTTATTACAAAATTTAACCTTTTCTTTCTGGAAACTTGCGGGATCTTCTCTTTATTCCTGCATTCTGAAATCTGACAGTGACTTGTCTGGATATGAATCTATGTTCATCCACTGGCTGGACATGGGGTGGGTCCTGTCAATCTGGGGCTGTATGTTCTTAAGTGCCGAGAAACTGTTCTCAATTATTTCATTATTTCCTCCTCTCTGCTTCTTTTGTCTGGATCTCTTATTATTTGGATGTTCATCCTCTTAGACTGGTTCTGAATCACTCTCCTAGACTAATCCTCAGATTACCCTCGTTTTCCCCACTGTTTTCTATCTTTTTGTTTTTTTGCTTCACTTTTTAGTTTTTTGTTGAAGTCTTCATTTCTACTATCATATTTTAAAATTTTCAAAAACTCATTTTTATTGTTTTCTAAAGGATCCCTTCTTTTAAAAAAAATCAGAACCTCTTGTTTCATGGGTATTTTTTCTCACCTCTCTGAGGGTATTGATGTTAGCTGTTTTCAAAGTTTAATTCTTTTTTTCCCTAATAGTCTCGTTTCCCCCTAAGATTGTTTTTTATTTCAGTTTAGTTGGTCTTCCATTTTTCTTTTGATATCGGCTCATCCTTGACTGTCTGCTCATATTTACAAGGAAGGGAAATTTTATGGCCACATTAAACTTTGCTGAAGAGCAGTAGTTCTCAACTTTAGTATACACTTGGCGGGAGGGGAGGTGCTTCTTATAGTAGATCTCAGAGCCCCAACCTCAGTGGTTCTGCTTCTGCAGGTCTGGAGCAGGGTGCAAAAATCTGTATTTTCAGCAACTCTCTAGGTGATGCTGCTACTGCGGATTTGGAGACCACACTTTGAGAACCACCCCTCTGACCGGCTGTTTCCTTGGGGACTCTTCAAGATAGATATCTTTTGGTATTTCTCCTTAGGATGGCCACCTTCCTCAAAGAAGTAACTTCCAATCTCGTGTTTAGGGTCTAGACCCGGCCGCCAGCATTTTCCTAGCCTGAGAGGGCTTGGTGAGATGTCTCCTGTGGGTATGGAAATGTTCCTTTGATCCCCTTGTTGTATTACAGTAGACTTGCCCTCAACTATTTCTAGAGTCCTCCAGTCTAGAGACCCTTTGTTCCACTCTCTCCAGAGGTAAAAACCTCTCGACTTGTGCCAGTGGAGACTGGGCAGTGTGAGGAAAGAGATCTGGGGATCCAAATGCTTCCCAAGCAGACTCCTGAGTATCTGGGGGATACTGAGGTGCAGTGAATTTGCATCTTACTTTCCACTCCATTGGCCTGGGATTCTGGTTCTTGGGTCTGGAAAGTCAACAGTCCTTGTCCATCTGCCTCCAGCTTCTGGGACTGTGTTGCTCTGCTCACCCCCTTCATTTTTCCTGTCTTGGTGGGTTTAAACCCTTCTGAAGCCCCTGTTGCTGTCATTTTAGTAGGCTTTCAAAAAGAGAAAGAGATAAATGAAAATGTTCAATCTGCTCTCTTCACCCCAAAGTCCCTAACAGCACTATAAAAAGATTTGGTTAAGTATTAATTGCAGATAATTCTGAGCTATTTGTATTTGTAAAGACAGATGTGGCCTCACTGTGACTATTTCAGGTTTATGGACTATTTTTTTCCTTCTGTGCTAAAGAAAGTTTCCTATTTCAAGATAATTTTTTTAAAAACACATCTCCAGTAATGACCTCCAGAAGGAAATATGGAGACCCTCACTTTTCTGGCTTTTCAGACATGCATTAATAGAAAATGCCCTCAAGAAACAGTAAAGCTCTAAATCAGATTCATTTCAGTATTCAATGTAGCATATTCAAGTTGTCAGGATTTTTACAATATGTCTAATGAAGTGCTCAGCATGATGAATTGTACAATTATAATGAAATGGGGTTCTAATGAGCAATTATTCTAAGCAAGAATCTTCCAGGTTTTTTTTAAGTTCTCTTTCTCTCAAACTAGAAGCTAACAAGTAGTTGTGAAAAAATTATTGCAGCGTCTGTGTAAGTAGCATGGCAGTCAGTCGAAATGCCTCTTACAAACCCAGTTTTCCTGTTCGTAGGTGACAATACAGCTTAAGAAAATGGGTTTTGAGGACATTTGTGCTCTATTGGTGAGAATGTAAATTGGTATAACCACTACAGAAAACAGTATGAAGGTTCCTTAAAAAATTAAAAATAGAGCTACCATATGACCCAGAACTTTCACTTCTAGGTGTATATCCAAAAGAAATGAAAAAAGAATCTCAAAGAGGTATTTATACTGCATGTTAATTCACAATAGCCAAGGTATGGAAACAACTTAAGTGTCCATCAATGGATGAACAGATAAGACATATATTCAGTCATAAAATAGGAGGAAATCCTGCCATTTTTAACAACATAGGCAGTCCCTGAGACCATCACACCAAGTGAAATAAGTCAAAGAAAGAACAATACTATATGGTATCATTCAAATGTGGAATCTAAAAAAGCTGAACTCATAGGAGCAGAGATTAGAATGGCGGTTACCAGGGGCCAAGGGGTGGGGAAAATGGAGAGATGTTGGTTAAAGGATACAAACTTCTAGTTAGAAGTTGAATAAGTTCTGGGGATCTAATATATAGCACAGTGATTATAGTTAAATACTGCTGTATTATATATTTGAAAGTTACTAAGAGACTAGATCTTAAATGTTCCCACCACAAAAAAGAAGTAGTAATTATATGATGTGATGGAGGTGTCAGCTAATGTTATGGTTGGGAGCCTGGGCATCATCTCCCAGCTGAAATAAAAGTTGCCTTTACTGAGTGCCTAGATTGCATGGGCTCTAAGCACTACGTTAGGTGAATTGTCATGCATTATTTTGTATTCTCAGAACAACCTGTGAGACAGATTTTACAGATGAGAAAAGCTGAAGCTTCAAGATGCTGAGTAAAGTGGCCCAAGTCTATGGGCAAAAGGAATCAGAGCTGGGTGTGCCTGGTTCCACGCTCTAGCTAGCCTTTGAGAAGGAAGCCGCTATCTTGGCTGCATTCTTTCTGGCTTTCTTCCTGATCCCCTCTGTGACTCAGATCAAGCCATTTGCTCACCGCCTGCTTTCTGGAACCTGCTTTGTGCAACCTCAAGGGCACTGATCACGTTATAGCCTACAGTGATGTAACGTGAACACTCTTGCTTTGACCATCTGCCTTCCTCACTAGGATGGTGAGAAATGAGGTGAATTACCATTGTTACCAGTTACAGCACTTCTGCGGCAAGTAGCAGAAAACTCCATGTTGATCAGCTTAGGAAAGTAAGGAAAATGAACTGTCTCACATAAAATAGGTCCTGATGGAGCACATCTCTGGGCTTGGTTAAGCTGGTGACTTTGCAATGCCACCAGAACCTTCGGATCCTCTCATCTTCCTACTCCGTCATCCTCAGGGTGCTGGCATTGCTCCAGCTGGGTTCCTCCAGGGCTACCAGGTGGCCCCTGCTGTTCCAGCCACCATATCTTGACACAACATCATCCAGTGGAAGAGTAGAAATGAACACTGGCATCAGAGCTCTTCAAAATCAAGGCAATGTTTCTAAGAAACCTCCAAGCAGGCCTGTACTGCACCATTGTCCAGACTGGGTCACTCCTAAATCCATCACTGACAAGGGGCACAAGATTGCTGTGATTAGGTTAGACTAATTTGGGTTCATTCCTGAGACAGGTTAGGAAAAAGCCAAGGACATCTGGAAAAAATTGGGGCTTTGAGAGCAGGGAGTAAAGAAACAACTAACCATTGGGTGGAGAACCAACAGTGACTTCTACTCTAGTGAAGTGTGCTAAGTTTCTCTGAAGAAAGAGCACATAGCATCAAGGTTTTTATGTTTCTGTATTTTCAACTATTCTCCAGACTGGGGATGTGGGAATGAAAAGGGTTAATTTGGGACTTTGGTTGAGGAGCTATGAGGAAACTAAAGAAACTTCAACTATGTTAGGACTTAAACTAAATTTCCAAGCATCTAGACAAATGCAGTAATGGAGAAATATATTTAACGATCAACACTACAAAGGAGCAGTAGGACTGAGAATCTATGAAGAGACTGATATTTACCTTTCAGGTTAAAGTTTAAGATATGCCTGTTATTAGCTGATCAGAAACAAGCTGAAAACTGGAACCCAAAGGTACTGATGACAACAGACCCAAAAGGTTGCCAAAAATCCCTCAACTTTAGTGTCAGTATTCTTAGCACCACTGGGGAGTTGGCACATGATTCTGTTTCTCCCAAAAGCATTTGGACAGAATTCTCTACAATGATGCAACCTGTAACATTTTTCACATGTCATTTGTGCCACCAGTACAAGGTTTTCTCAGTTCAGTAAAGTGTGTAGGTCATATAAGGATATTTGATTCATCTGCGCTACTCTTGAAGAAACTGAGGATCCATGAGCTTCTCCAGCACATACAAAGTGTTTTCAATTCTTGGAAGAGAAAAACTACCTGTTACGAACAAACGACACCCCTGATTATTAGTCATTAAGCTCTCCTCTGACCTCAGCCAACAATCAAATACATGGAAAATAAAGTATCTTTTTAAAACAGAGATC
Source organism: Camelus ferus (assembly GCF_009834535.1). Classification (NCBI taxonomy): domain Eukaryota; kingdom Metazoa; phylum Chordata; class Mammalia; order Artiodactyla; family Camelidae; genus Camelus; species Camelus ferus. The sequence continues at coordinate 10,660,970 of NC_045721.1, forward strand.
TGATGATATAACCACCTATTCAAAAAGCTTTCATGATGTCCTATTTCCTACAGAACAAAATCCAAACTATTTCACTTCACATCTAAGACCCTTGGGAATCTGGTCCCTTTTTTTTCCCACTCATGTTTCCTCCAGTCTTCCCAGATCCCTCACCGCTTCTGGCTGGTATGAACTTTCACATTTCTGCACTGTTGTCTAACTTCACTCCTTTATTTCTACCATTTAAATACCTATTCATCCTTTAAGACCCCAATCAAACCCAGTTCCTCTAGCAGACTTCCCTTCTCAGCTATCCCTTATTGATTAATCAGAATTAATCAATCTCATCTCTGTGGACTCCCATCATTGTTTCCATTTCTGTTTAATGCTTTTTAACAGTTGCCCCTAATAAAGATACTGTAGTGACTGCTGGACTTTCTGGACTAAATTAAGAGCTTTCTGTGATGGAGGCCAGCTATATCTTCATCTATCCTACTTCTTCTTTCTGGGAACATAAGAAAACCCCGTTTTTCAGTCTTTCTTGCAGTTAGTGTGAGGCTATGTGCTTGGGTTCTAATCGATGGAATGGGGTGGAAGTAATGTAAGCAACTTGTAAAACTAGTCTTTAAAAATATTTGATAAGCCTCCAGCCCACTCTTCACTTTCTGCGGAAAGAGGCCAGCATCACAAGATGAAAGAAGCCTGGATCTCTGAGTAATGACTTGAAGGAGAACTAGCCAGAAGAGCTGCTGACCCACTTTGGAAATTGTGTGAGTGAGAAATATACTACTAGTACATTAAGCCACCAAGATTTGGGGATTACTTGTTATTGCAACATAGCCTCGCTTACCTTGACTAATACAATTCCTAAGGTAGAAGCGACCATGCATGATTCATTTTTTATTCCCCTGGGGCTCAGTGCTTTGCACATCTTTCCAAAGTGAGATGAAAAGTGAATAAAATAGCTGTCATAAACTTTATATATTTTCACCTAAGGAAAGGCGGAAATCCCCTTAAGAGCAACATCTCTATTTTTCTGCAAACATAAGATTAATGATTTAACAGACATGTGTTTTTGATATTTGCTGGCAGACTTTAGCAACGAGATGGAGGGGAAAGTGGGATGGAAAGAGTTCTCCCTACGCCAGGCTTGCCTCCTCCTTCTGGATGTGGTTTAACTATCACCTTCACAGCAAGCTCTTCAGGAATCACCACACAGGAATACTCACTTCTTTTCTAACATTACTCTCTATCTTAGCAGTTATCTTCATAGAATTTACTTCAGATTGTAATTATTTGCTTGGTTTGTTTGAATTCCAGATTAGACTGGAAACTCCGTAAAGGAAGCAACCATATCTGTCTTGTTCACTGTTGTTTCCCGGTACCCAGAGGATGTCATGCTCACAGTAATACACGCTTGTGATGATAGGTAAGGTAAGGAAGGAGCTAGAAGAAGCTCTGATTAAAAAAAAAAAAAATTACTGTGGGGTGGGGACAGATAGCTCACATTTCCAAAGCCCCAAAGTCACAGTTGTATATAGTAAAACAATCAGTGAAAAGGTAAAATTGTGTTCCATAAAATATGCTCATGCACAAAAAATATGTCCATGTAACACGGTTAAAATCAGGTGACTTCACATCTATAGTAGGAAGTCTTAGTAACTGGAAAAACCATCTAACCCAATTCCCCCAAAGAGTCCAGATAAATGAGAGATGACTAATCATTCTTTCACCAATTCACTAGTTCATTTCTCAACAAAATCTTCAATCCCCACTTCCATCTACCCACATCTCCTTTTATAATAATTTCATGAAAAGGTACAATGTGTTCCACATAGTAAGGACTCATAGTAAAGATGTAGTTAAACAAACATACCCACAGAGTTCACTTTTCTGTGAATTTCCCCTCCTGAAGAGAACATATCCCCCCATCTTGTCCCTTCTAAACAGAATGTCTCCTCATCACTCAGCTCCTGCAGTCTGTGGGCTACAAGCGCATAGTACTTCCTGAGACTGTCATGAACACTAGGACCTTTTAGAGCCATGTCCAGCTTGCCTTCAGACTTGCCAAAAATCACTGCCTGCCCCCTTCACCTACCTCACCCCCCTCCAGAAACAGCAGTTCCATCTGAACTGGGGCAAGGTGGGCTCTGAGAGATGGAGCTTTTTTCCTGTGCACTTGAGAGCTGTCTCTCTCAAGTGTAAAGTAAGTTGAGTATTTCTGTTGAATTTTTTTTAACTCCAGTGATTCAAATGTGCTCCCTAAGAGGCAGCTCACTGAAGTGGAAAGAGCCCTGACTTGGCAGTCCAGAAAACATGGCTTCATATCCTGGGTCTGCCCCTAACTCACTGTGTGCTCTAGGCCACACAGGGCCTTAACCTCTCTGGGCTGGACCAGAAGGTCATCACCTTTTACTCTAAAAAAACCCAAGAGTCTGTTTTTCATCCTAACAGTATGGGTCCTATTGACCAATATATGGTATTATCTCTTTGGAGAAAACAGTTTGCTGATATGGCAGGTATCTAAGAGTTCTGCCCGCTGAACTGTCATCAAAGCCAGACAGCCTCGTAGTTGCCAGGTGTCCAGCAAGGCTCCACGAAAATATTTGATATGATGAGGTGTTTCTTTGATGTTTCTTAGTCTCAATCTTGGCTTGAATCTTGGAGCTTTGTTTCTATGAAGGCTTTTCTGGCAAATAGGGATGTTTATATTAGTAAGTCTTACAGCATTATTTAAGTTAAACAAACAGCAATTTTGAAGGAAGTCAATTTGAATGGCTAGAATTTGTTTGCCTGTGTGATGATAATTAGCTGCTTAATTCACTTCTCTGTTCAGGGTAGTGCTGAAATCCCACGTCCCTGGACTGTGATGAGATTCCCTAATGATTCAAACCGCTGTTCAGAATATCTCCACTTCACGCTTGAGATGGGCATCTGAAGGATGCTTTCCCCTGATTCTTACAAATCCTTCATTAAATAGCCATTTTGCTACCAAGGTTATGAAACAGAATGAAATGAAGCACTCATGTAAAGATAGACTTTATTTATTCATTTTTTTTTTAAAAAAGCAATGTTCATGTTCATTGTCATTGTCATAACAACTTCTGTTAACAGGAGGGGGAAAAATTCACCACTTCACTTCTCTTTGCCAAGCAGAAAGTTGCTTCAGCATGTTCTGGATCTAGAACCGACAGGTTTTACTGTCAAAGAGGCTGATTTGGGGTAAAAACTCCCAGCAAGAAGATGGACAGGTGACTGGGGATGGTCTCTGCTCTGAACTCAGGGAGGTTGCTGCCCGGTCTCCATTCTCCAGGTGGGTTGGTCTGGGGACACAGACCCCAGTGAGCCTGCCCTGTACATTCTTTTGTTCCTCGAGCAGCAGTCCAGAAGCTGCTCATGATGCTGGTCCAGCCTGGGGAGAAATCACTCCCTCTCCATCAACACCCATCAGGCAAAATAATCAGATATCAATTACTTGGCTGAGTGAAGACGAAATAATTGAACCTGACCATGTTGCTGGCTCCATTTCTGTAGCTTTGGATTGCCATTTATCTAGCCCTGCAGCAAAAGGCTGTCTTCCCATGAAAGGTGGTAAATTAGAATGATTTTGTTTTCCTGAATGGATTGATAATTCTTCCTTTAACATTGAAAAATAATTTTTAAAAGTTTGTTTCCTCAGGAGAGAAATGGCATAAACCAAAGGGGATAGTGGCAAAAGTCAGGCGTTGGATGTTTCTAATGCAGGATATTCCTAATAGCATCTTTCTAATGCTATTAATCTGTAAAGCCTCCAGATGTTTCCCTGTGGCATTTCAAGGGATCTCACCATCTGCCTATGTCTCAGGCTTGGTGAATCACTTAGCAATGCTTTTAGGAGGCACATTCAGACATTGTGCTGCTGTTTTTATATTTTCCACATGCTGTGTAATTGACTCATGTAGTCACCCTCCTTTTCCTCTATTGTAGGAAAGAGATGACCCAGTGGCTCTCTGTCTTTGCAGAGAAGATCGCTTATGCCAGCATACCAAGATGAGGTGATAAAAGTCACCTGTGTTCACTTTGGCCTTCTCCTTAATCTCACAAAAACTTGGGGGACTAAGAAGCTACAATTGTTGCCCCGTTTTCTCCTCTGTTCTTTTCCCTCTAGGAAATGGTATTTTAGTGGGCTTAATATGTGCCAGGAACTACTTCAAGGGCATAACAGTTATTAGCTCCTTTTATCCTCACAACAGCCCTACTGGGTGGGGACTGTCATTGCTCCCATTTTAAAGATGAGGTAGTTGAGACACAGAGGATTTAAGTAACATGTCCAATTTCATAGCTAGTAGATGGTAGGGTCAAGATTCAAACCCAGGCTCTGTCTCCAGTGCCCATGGTCTTTTACCATTTTACAAACTGAAATTAGTGAGCAGATAGTAAATTTCAACTACATGATGATAGTAGGAATACTAGGTATATAAAAACCCTTGGGGGGAAAATCATATATATAATCTTGAGCATTCAGATCAGATTGCCTTAGTTTGCACTAAAAAATACCCCAGAAAACAAACAAACAAACTAAAAACCCTAAAAGCAAATAAAGCTAGACTGCTTTGTTTAGTCCTTGAAACCTGTCCTCTACCCTCAGCCCAGGTCTTCTGCTACCTGTTTATCTGGGAAGCTCACTTCTCTTCACAGTATCTTCCATCAACGCAACTTGGAATGCATCCCCTCTCCAGATTCCTGGTCCCTGAGGAAATGAGCTCATCTATTTGGTTCGTCAAGACCCTCCTCTGGGTTCTTTCCATCGGATACACAGGCAATTCTGGTCCCCTCTCCTCTCCCTTGACAAGTTGCTGGCTTCCTTTCCTCATTTCAGTTTTCTCCAAACTAAACATCTTCTATACAATTTCATTTTCTTCGACTACCCACTGTTTGCCCCAACCTAAACAGAAATGCCAACCACTCAATCCAGGGCTACTGAGGGTCACCTGGTGGTGCCTATGACCCAGTTGTCTCTCTGCCTTCTGGGTCTCCTTGGTCTACCTGCCCCACTGCCTCTCCCACCCGCAATGCAGATGCCCCAGGGCAGTCTATAAAGGGAAAGAAAAGCTGAACACAACAAGAAACCAGGAGGGGCATCTCTAGATGGGAAATTAGGACATCTTCTCAAGTCTATGACATCATTGTTGTCATTGAAGAACAACTGACTCTTGTCCAAGAACCAGAGGCAAGAACTTGAGTGAAGTTTCTAGAGCATGACACAGGAAGCTCATTTAATTCAGGCACATAGGGGCAAACGTTAGACTAAATCAGAGAATGTTTAAAGAAATATGTGTCTCACAAGCAACCTAAATGTCCTATATTTAAAACTCAACTTGTCATTTCCAGCTAAAACACCTGTTTGCTGCCAGTCTTTGCAGCTGCTGGCTTCCTTGATTTCTCTTTTTCCTTCACACCCCATCAGCAGGTCCTGTGGGTGCCACTTCTAACATATACCCTAAATCCTTCCATCTACCTCCACCTCCATTTCTGCCTCCCACGTCCGATGTCCATGCCACCAACCCCTTCTCCTGCACCCTCCCACCAGCCTAACTGGTCTCCTTAATGCTCTCTGCTCCACATATATTCTCCACACAACAGCCAGAGTTACCCTTTGAAAACACGTATTGGATCTGGTGACTATACTGTTTAATGCCCTCCAAAGTCTCCTGATGGCACATGAAATAAAACTCAAACTCATTGTCATAGCTTGCAGGGTTCTGGACGCAGCCCACCTTTCTGACTTCATCACGTGTCACTCTCTGTCTGGCTTTCTGAGACACAGCTTCCAAATCGATGAAATGAAGCAAGTAGATAGTTTCTTAAGTCCCTTCCAACTTTTATGATTATCTAGTATTTTGAGCTTTAGAAGAAAAGTTCTTGATAGAAATACTCTTTCAAGAATAATTTCTAACTGCCCCAGCTTAAGCACGATCAGAACTTTGTGTTAATTTGTTCATAGTCCAGGTTGGATTTCCACTTGAGCCTTGGACAAAATAAGTATCGGCTTTTTAGATTTTTTAATTACCGTGAGTCTAGTGTATTGATATGGTTCTCAGAGCAGTCTTAGAGCACTGGGAACTGCTTAGGATTCTTGCAGTCTTGCAGTAGATTATTCCTTTTTTGGTATTTGGATTGACATTTATTTTTCTTTTCCAGTCATATTGACTTCAGTATCATTAGCTCCAAAATGCACCAAAGGCCAATTGCATTGACTGTTTTCGTTCTACTCAGCTAGTACTTCGCAATTCATCTTTTACAGCAAAACTTCCCTTGTGAACAGGCCAGGAGGGCTGAGTTTGAATTAGAGTCATACCTTCCAACCAAGTGCAGTGTCTACTTTAAATGTAAAAGAAGTAAATCAAAGGATAGGAGGAAACACTTGCTAAATGGCAAATGATTTGGAACCTCCTATTTGTGAGTGTGTGTGTTAGAAGAGGACTGAGTGGAGCTATTGAATTGTATTGGATTAGAAAGGAAAAAAGCGTAAACTAACTCCTACAAAATTGTATAATTTCCATGGAAAAAATCTCCCTGATTGATTTCATGTTACACATGGGTTAATTTGAGATTCAAGTAACCCAGTGGTTTCTGAGAGCCCACCAAAGAAAAGAGAGACTCTTTTGGGCTATAGGACTGTCTCCAAATAGGATATCTTTTCTTCCACGGGGTCAGAGTCTAGAAAAAAAGGAAAGAGTAAGAAAGCCTCTTTTGCCTAAGAATTTAAATGTTTTTGGTAAACTATTTTTTTTGAAGTCTATTTTTCTAATTGAGATTCCAAATCCAGGGGAGACTGGGTTTGTATGGAAGGAATCTCCAACTATCATCATACCCTTTTTAAATATCTATCAAAACATTAATGTGCGTTTAGTTGCAAGTGAAGAGAAGTGTTAACTGGTGGGTCTAAACTTAAACTGAAATAGTTTTCCCCACAGACTTTCTGCTGGGTTTGTGTTGTGGCTCTTACTTTCATAATTAACCAGCTAGTGTCCTGTCTTTTGGACAAAAGAAGAGCCAGTTACAATGTGGTGAAAGCAGGCAATAAAAAATAAAAACTAGGCAACAAAATAAAAATAAACAAAGGGGACCCCATCAAACTAAAAAGCTTCTGCACAACAAAGGAACCACCAACAAAATGAAAAGAAAACCTACATAATGGAAGAAATGTTTGCAGCACATATCTGATACAGGGTTAATATCCAAAATATATAAGAAACTCATACAGCGCAATAGGAAAAAAAAATCCTATTTACAAGTGGGCAGAGAAAATGAGTAGAAATTTTTCCAGGCAAGACATACAGATGGCAAACAGATACATCACGAATCATCAAGGAAATGCAAATCAAAGCCACAATGAGATATCACCTCACACCTGTCAGAATGGCTATGATCAAAAAGATGAGAAATAACAACTGTTGATGGAGTTGTGGAGAATGAGCAAAATTTGTGCACTGCTGGTGGGAATGTAAATTGTACAGCCAGTATGGAGGTTCCTCAAAACATCAAAAAGAGAACTATCATATAATCTAGAAAGATTACTTCTGGGTATTCATCTGAAGAAAACAAAACACTATCTTGAAAAGATACCTGCACGCTCATATTTACTGCAGCATTATTTACAATAGCCAAGATGTGGAAAAAATCTAAGTATCCACTGGCAGATGAGTGGATAAAGAAGATATGATACACACACACACACACACACACACACACACACACACACACACACACACAGGAATATTATTCAGCCATAAAAAAGAAGGAAGTCCTGCCTTTTGCAACAACATGGATGGATCTTGAGGGCATTATGCTAAATGAAGTAAGTCAGACAGAGAAAGACAAATATTGTATGATTTAAAAAAATAAACTGATATATACAGAGAACAGATTGGTGGTTGCCAGGGGCGGGGGGCAGGTGGGCAAAAATGTATGAAGGTGACCAAAAGATATAAACTTCCGGTTATAAGACAAGTAAGTTATAAGTTCCAAGAAGCCAGTGCTAGGGAAGCATGAGTGTTCCCCTTATTCATTAGGGGAGTTTAGGTAATTAGGGTCATTAGCTCAAGGAAGCAGTCCTACAGCTTGCCCAGCCTAGAGGTGACCAGATCACTTGGAAGGTGCCTGAGCATTTTTATCTGAGGATGTCCAGATGGCAACAAGACCAAGGTGGAGGCTAAGGTGCGAATCAGAGCATCCCTTGTGGCTTTTGCACTACCAGGGCTAAGTGTCTTATCAGCAAAGTCACTGAAGGAGGCAAAGCCTCCACCTACAACACCCTCTCCCTTCTTCTACACTTACCCAATGCCTTCCTCTTCTAAGGTCATGTTCAAGGCTCACCTTACCCATAGGGCCCACCCTGACCACATGGTCCCTTTCTGGTCTCTCCCTCCTCTGACATCTGCTCATATTATTATCCAGATCATTCATTTGGCACTTACCATAGTGTTTTATACTGTTAGCTCTCATTTCCTTGCCAACTGGTTGGTGACCTCCTGGAAGACACAGGCTGTCTTAGATGGTTTTGTATCCTCCATAGCAAAGAGCATGGGGCCTTGAACTCAGTGTACTCTCAATAAATATGACTATTTTATTCATTGAGCAAATATTTATTAACTGCTCATTATGTGTCACTTCTACACAATCTCTGCCCTCGTGGAGTGTACAGCCTAGTGGGGGAAGGCAGGCAATAAAAGACAAATAAATAAAATATATAGTACCTTAGAAAGTGTGAGCTAAGGAGAAAAAATGACAACATATGAAATGTGGGCAGTGGGGGAAGCTTTGAAATTTTAAATTGTATGGTCAAGGAAAAGGTGATTTTTGAGTGAAGCCCTGAAGAGGTCAGTGAGTGAAGCATACAGAGATCTGGGAAAACACATTTCAGGCAGAGAGAACAGCAAGCAAAGACCCTGTTAATAATGGCATTAACAGACATTGTTGTTAAACCCCTGGAAACAGGAATTTTCCAGCTGAAATATATTAACTGGAAAAGTCTGGCTTATTACATATAATATATATATAGTAAGGCTGGCATTAACAGACACTGTTGTTAACTTCTGAAGTATATATATATGAGTGTATAGGTATATATCAAGATATATATCATATATGATATGATATGATATGATATGATATGATATGATAGGCTGGCATCAACAGACACTATTGTTGAACCCCTGGAAGCAGGACTTTTCAAGCTGTAAGAACATAAGCCATATTAAACAAAGCTCTAGCCAGCCCTTAGAGGATAAGACTACCAGTCTTAAACTCTTCTGTGCCCTTGGCCATATTGCAGGTGACACAACTCCTTAGACCACCAACCCTAGGGAAGCCCAGTTTGCCACAGCAGAAACAACAGTGGTCCTAACCACTTAGGGCAAATTATCAATGAGGCTGTTAACAAGTACTCTCATCATGAGCTCCTGCCAGAAATTATAGTCAGGATACTTCGTTAGATGCAAGATAAATTGGCGATGGGAATCTTGCCAATTATGAGGTTCAGTTTCCAGCTAGTCTGGAGTTGCCCCAGAGAGGCTCGATCTGATTGGTTAGGCAGGTTACATCACCCAGCCAATCAGTATATTCAAGAGGCAGAAAATTCAGTATTGAAGCAATTTTGTCTACCCTGGCCGCTGCAATGGCTTCTGGCAATGAAGCTTGAATGTACTATTAAAACTTCTTTTTCTTTCTCCCACAGGCCAAACTAACCTCTTACTTACCTACTTTCCTTTCTTAAGACCCAAGGTAATAACCTGAAAGCTATTGTAGGAAACAGACAGCATTAAGATTTTTATCCTTTGGGAAAAACTGCTCAAGATAACCTCTCACTCCTCTCCACTCCCCCCAACTCCAGGGCCCAGGAGCAGCTGTGCCTCTCAGCCCCTTAGATGTCCCACTGCCTTGAGGGAGGGGCTTGCATCTCACTCCACCACCATTTTTTTTTTTTTTCATCTCTTTTCTTCTGGAATTATAGAGCTGAACTTTGAAAGTCAGTTTCTGCCAAGACTTTTTTTTTTTTAACATCTTGTGTATGTGCTACTGCCAGACTGGCATTGACTTACCAAATAAAAGGACATTAGAAATCCGCAGAGTCAGATCAATCTTTAATGAAAAACCAACAAACATTAAAAGGCTGCCACTAAGCAGCTAGGGGTTGAAGGCAACGCTGGCTAATTGGTGCCCGTAGTGCTTTCACTCGCTGCCAAGTTCCAGAAACCTGGCTCTCAACCCAGTTCCACCAAATTAGGCCAGTTCTCTACAGGGCTTGCGTTGCTGTGCTGCTAATTAGGGTGATACAGAGCACCCCTATCCAAATGGAGTTTCTTCTAGACATAAACGCTTGCTGAAACTTGAGGATTTAAAAATGCTCCCTAAAAGGCTAGCTGCCATTTTGTAACTTGCATTGATCAGTGGTGAGGAAATTACTAAATAGTTTGTTCTCACTAAATGGTGCAATATCAACTCTAAAATGATTTGGGGACTGAAAGGATGGAGAGATATTTGGAGGAAAAAAATCTATTTTACATTGGTGGAACAATATACAATGAATTTTTGAAATCTGAGTCTTTTAAAAGGCAGAAATAGAGTGATGGAAATTTTCAGGGGTTTTCTAATCAACTGGTTTTTAGAGCAGTTTTTCTCATCCCTTGCTACACATTAAAATCAACTGGGGTGGGGTATTAGTGCTGACTGCAAACCAACCATCCAGAAACTCTGGAGGTAGAGCCCAGAGATGGGTAATTTTCCTTCAAATCTCTCTAGTTCATTGTGGTGTGAAGCTGGGGTGAGAACTGCTCTTCCACAGGAATCAAGCTTATTGTTTAGGATAACTGTTTTTAAAACCGTAGACTGGAAAAAAAAAAAAAGGTATATAGGGCTTTGAAAAACCTGATTGTTACGATCCTGTTTAGCTTCATGGCTTTGGACAGATTCCTTCATGGGGTAATTTTTATCCTCAAAATGAATTTTTCTCAGCGCTGTTGAGAAAATGAGCTGGGGCACTGTATTAGTCTGCCCAGGTTGCCATAACAAAGCACCACAGACTGCGTAGCTTAAATAACAGAAATTTGTTTTCTTATAGTTCTGGAGGCTGGAAGTCCAAGGTCAAGGTGTCAGAAGTTTCAGTTTCTTCTGGGGCCTCTCTCCTTGGCTTGTGTCTTCACATGCTCTTCCCTGTATACATCTCTGTGTCTCAATCTTCTCTTCTTGTAAGGACACCAGTCATATTGGATTAGGGTCCACTCATATAACCTTATTTTACCTTAATTATCTCATTAGACCCTATCTCCGAATACAGTCACCTTCTGAAGTAGTGGGGTTAGAATCTGAACATATGAATTTGGTGGTTGGGGTGGGGTGGGGGTTGGGGCAGACACAATTCAGCCCATAACAGGCACTTTGAAGTGAAGTAGATTTTTCTTTTTTTGGTCGGAGGGGATGAAAAATTCCTTTTTAAAACAAGTTAATTAAAAAAAAAAGACGTTTAGAATAAACTCAAAAGTTGCCTGGGCATGTGTAATATAAAGACCTTGAAACATGGCCCATCATGATAGGAAGATTGTGCCAGAGGAAGGAAGTCTCAGGATCCACTGAAACCCCAGTGCTGGGGTATTCCAGAGATGCCTTGTAAAGATGGAAAGGATCACCTACTCATTTGAATTCTTCAATTGCCTGCATTGTTCAGAATGGCCCAGACAGCCTAGGGTGGTGTAAGAGCGTGCTATAATAGACTTTCCCTTCCCAAGAGGTCTCTCCTTTCTTAGCTCTTCAAATGCTGATAAAATTTATATTTGGATAAAAGGTAAAGCAATCTATACAACGCATGAAGCCATGGTGCTCTTGAATTCTGGACTGGTTTAGTTAAAATTCTAAAAAATAATTTTTGATCTTAATAATCCATTCCCTAAATTTGTGGTTCCTGAGAAATACCACCTCAATGGGTTTTACCTTAGGCACTCAGTGTAGCTTTTAAAAAATTGAATATTTCTAGAGAACAGAAGATGAGGAAGAATGCAGAAGCAAAACAGAGAGGTACATGTGGTGTGTGATGTCTCTGCATGTGTGTGTGTGTGTGTGTGCGTGTGTGTGTGTGTGTGTGTGTGTGTGTGTGGTGTGTGAGGGGTGCACAGATAAGGGAACATAAAACCCAGAAAAGCCAAATGTAAACCTTGGCACCATCATGGAGGAGACCATCCACTAGGGTGTGGAGTTAGAATACCTGCCCCTAGACAGGTGATATTCTGATTCTGAGTCCCTGTTTGAATGAATCTCCCAATCTCTTGACTTTACCTACAACTAAGAGCAAAGATAATCACCATTTTGTGCAAATTCTATGCTCCAAATCAATCAGGGTGCCATTTCTTCAGCAAATTGTTTCTGAGAACCTATCCTGCACATAGCACTCTCCAGAGAGCCAGGACCAACACAAAAAGGTACAAGATACTTACACTACTGTCAATGAGCTCATAGTTTAGTTGAGCAGACAATGCATACAGAAGTTCAAAGATAAACAACACCATGAAACTTACGGAGTAATGCAAAGGCTATCATAGGGTGATGATTTATAAATGTACCTGTAGTGCTATAAAGGAAAAAAAATCCAATCCTTTAAAAACTAAAGGCTGCAGTAAGAGATGTGAATTCAGAGCTATCCTGGTAGGCTGGACTCAGAGTAAGGAAAATAGAAGAAACTTTGAGAATACAAGAGTAGGGATAAAGTGGAGTAGCCATTTTTGTTTGTTTTTTACTGGTTTGTGTTAGATTGCATGGATCAGAACTGGATTCAGGAGAAAATCACTGAACACATTTATAATAAAATGCAAGTCAAATTTCAGTCAATCTCTCAGCTTCTAACAGGTCTTTCTTTCAGCCCCATCCCTACTCCAAACAAATAGGCAAACAAACATATGACTTAATGACCAGCTCACACTACGATCACTGTCAGTAGGAAACTAGATCTTGGCTAAGGGCACGGTCATTTAAAAGAGGCCAGTTTGGTCCTCAATATAAACTGGTCACTACAGAACATGTGAGACCTGACCCTCCTTCAGGAAGCTGCCCAATGTGGCTAAAATTGGCCTCCTGAATTAGACATCACTAAGGAGTGAAAACACACCATGGGTTGAGGGCTTGTCAAAAGTCTTTTCTTTCTCTAAAAGGAAATGAGGCCAAAATCAGCAAGCAGAGTGGACTTAAGTTTATAAAAGCTATCTAGATTCACCTCAGGAATGTGAAAGAAACTCAGGTCTTTCTTAAGCAATATCTTTCTATCCAATATGCTTTAAAAAAAAAAAAAAAGGTGCTGTTGTGTTTGGGTTACCATCCCTTTTCTGTTTTTGTTTTTATTTTTTTAATTCTGTTACTTTAAAATAAAAACCTAGTATGTGGAATATCACAGGAGACGACTGTTTTAAACAAGGCAGCCTTTTTTCTCGACCCTCTGTCCCAGCCTCCACACAGGGGCATGGGACTGACCTGCTCTTTGGACCTCAGAAGTGTGAGCACACGGCCCTTTATCACTCGGAGAGCAGGGTGTTCCTCCATCCAGCTGGCTAGCAAACCATTATGCAATCTGTTCCACCCACATGGACCCCATGCAATTGCTACACTGTCTTTTCCTTTTATTAGGAGGGAAAAGCTACCCTTCTAAATGTAAGTCCACTAGTGTAAGGAAGCAGAAACAGTTGCATGGGTTTTGGCTAGTGGCTAACTAGACTTCCTTGTTCCCACTCTACTGGAAACACATCCAGTTAGAAGCCGTATCCAGGCTCCTAATCTCTCCCTTCTAGAACCTCCACCTTCACCTAACTCTTACACCTCCCTGGCAATAAAACCATCACGATAAAACTGCGTCATGCCACTTTCTTGATGGCATTTTCTTTCTGGCTCTCCGATCAGGAAGACCAAAGGGGAGTGAACACAGATGAATCCATGGACCGGCTGGACAACTCCACTGTGTAGATTTGGCGGTGTCTGTGCACGTGCCCAGGGATCCTGGCAGGGTGATCACAGGCCTGGGGTAATGAGGTTACTGTTACTCTACTCCAGCCCACTTCTACTCTGTGGGAACACTGACCCAATATTCTCTTAGGAATTTTCAAGGGAAGCTCAAACTCTAGAGTTTAATGGGAGATGTTTTGATTTTCCAAAGTTGGTTCAACTTTTTAAAACCTTGTGTAAGCCAAACAAAATATATCTGAGGGCAATGTTCAGACTTCAGGCTGCCAATGTGAGACTTCTACCATCTTGGATGGGACTAGTACCTCCTGTTTACATAGGAATTGACAGTTAATGGGAACATGTGGAGCATTCAGTATGAAGGCCTACCCAGTTGCCTTCATAATTCAAAAATTCAACACAGAGGTGTGGGTACTGCTGTTAGCTACATGGACTGGTGTTAGCTAGCTTGGCTTTGCATTTTGTGTTTATACAAGAGACAGCATGGTCTCCACACGTTGGGCTCACAGATGGTGACTGTCTGCTCTGCGTGGATGGAGAGGAGGAAATATAGCAGGGTATGAATCTCCACTTCTTCTCTTCCTCTGCTGGCAAAACATGGATGGGCTTAGTTAAAGAGGTACCAGGCTAGACTGAGCAGCCTAGACTTCCCTGATTGGGTGGACTGGGGGAAAGGCTGTGGGGTGAGCCATATGGATAAACTCTCATACAACCAAGACATCAGCAGGGATGATATATTACATGGGAATTGTAGAAAATTGCTGGTCAGTTTGGGTGTCTTCTCCCTGCCTTGCTAGACACTGTCTCTCATCTCCTGCCCCTTTTCAAGCCTCCTACTTACACACCACATACATACATGCTGCTCTCTGACTGCCCGATACTACTACCTCCACTCACATACCAACACATTGGTACTTGCATCAAAATTTCCACTGCCTTCTGTCCAAGTTTCCACTGCCCAACTCAAGTTTGCTCTAATTATCTAATTCTAGGAGAGGGAAGCTAGAAGTCACTTCAACCTCTAGAGTAACACTATCTAGTAGAAATATTATGCGAGCCACAAATGCAAGTCACAAATGTAACTTTAAATTTTCAACTAGCCACATTTTAACATGTTAAAAGAAATAGGCAAAAAAACTAATAACATTTTATTTAATTCAATATACCCAAATATCATTTCTACACGTAATCGACATTTTAAAAAATTGTTAATGAAATATTTCATTTTTTAATACTCAGCCTTTGAAATCTGGTGTGCATTTTACACTTAGAGCACAACTCAATTTGCACACATTTCAAGAGTTCAAAAGTCATATGAGGGTAGTGACTACTGTTAAGATAGCACATCTCTAGAATATAAAGAAAAAAATTTCCCTAATTTAGTGATCAAATTTTCATCTCCAAATTTTTGTTAATGAGACAATCCAATTGCCTAAAATATCCCATACTGACATATCTGAATAAAATTAAAAATGTTTTTGACAAATTAAAATGGTTCACTGAATCTTACAAAGTGAATATCAACCAGGCTACATGTAAAATTCTATATTCAGGCTTGTAAAAGTCAAACATATAAATATAGGAGGAGGAGACTGGCTTGGCAATTCATGTAAGAAAAGAAAAACTCCTTTTAAAGTTAGCCACAATCTCCTAAAAGCTGTACTGTCATAGGATTTTTTAAATGTTGATACAGTCAACATAGTAACCCAGAATACAGGAAATAATTGGTCACATCTAGTGCTGAATTAAGGAGCATGTCAGCCATGCTGGTGTCCAGGGCTCCAAACTATAAGATGCTCAGTATCATAGGATGTGTAAGAAGATGGAGAAAATGTCATTTCCTAGATTTCTTGGTTGAACTTGATACTTTCTGATAAGCTCACTGGCATTAGAGATGAGTTCTCTGAAGACACGTCCGAGTTATAGCTGAGGGTTACTAATGGGTTTTCAAGGAGATGGGTTTTGTTATCTTTAAAACTGGTGTTTGCTGGGTAGGGTGCTTGTGATTGGGCAAAACCTGAACTGGTCAGGACAATAAAGAGGTCCAGGATTTCTGCTGGCCAACCCTCCTAGCCCCACTCCAAATAATAGACGCGTATTTGGGGCATGTCCATTTGAAAGGGCATAAAATTATTAACTTGCCTAGGGCACCTGTGATGTCCTCTTAAGGCCATGTCTAGAGAAGCGTGCTGAAGTTTAAGTATAGCATTGTAAGATGGACTTTTACAAACTAGAGTTTCTGATGAGTAGTAGAGAAGGTTGACATGGGTGATGAGCAGTTGGTCAGTTACCTCATGCGAGAGTTTGAAGAATTAAAGATGTTTGACATAAGAGAAGACTAAAGAATAGCCAAAGGATTTTTATATAAAAGATGGAGTAGATTTGTCTTATTCTCTCATTCTCTGGATACCAATTGGGTGTCCAACAATTCAGTCCAATTTTCATACTAACTACCAGGAGTTAGATTCTCCTACAAGTTAAAGGATTTCAGTTCCCACAAAACATTCCTCACTCACTTCAGACACCAATATCAGACCCGCATTTCTGACTTGGTTGAAAATTCAGAAGTTCCCACACCTACCCAGCCTCAGACTCCATAATTTGCTAGAATGATTCACAGAACCCAGGGAAATGCTATACGTACTATAACAACTTATTATAAAGGACACAGTTGAATAGCTGGATGAAGAGGTACATAGGGTGATGTCTGAAATTGTCCTGAGTGCAGAAGCCTCTGTCTCTGTGGAGTTGGGTTGCCCCAGCCTCCCAGCACATGGATGTGCTTATCTACTTGGTATCTCCCCAACCCCTGTCATTTATGGGTGTTTATAGAGGTTTCATTACTTGGCATGATTAATTAATCATTGGCCTTTGGTGACTGAACTCAATCTCCATCCACTCTCCCTTCCTCAGAGGCCAGGGTGGTAGAGCCGAAAGTCCAACCCTCTAATGTTGGCTTGGTTTTTGACTGACCCCCATCCTGAAGCTATCCAGAGGTCCCACCTTAAGTCACCTGATTAGCATAAACTCAGGTGTGACAGAAGGGGCTCATTATGAATAACAAAAGACACTCCTATCAATCAGGAAATTCCAGGAGTTTCTGGAGCTCTGTACCTGGGTACCAGGTCCAAAGGCCAAATATATTTCTTTTTTTGAGGGGTGTTGGTGGGGGAGGTAATTAGGTTTATTCATCTATTTATTTAATGGAGGTACTGGAGCTTGAACCCAGGACCTCATACATGCTAGGCATGCACTCTACCACTGAGCTATACCCTCCCACAACAAATATATTTCTTATTGTACCATGCTGTCATGGTTAATTTTATGTGTCCATCTGACTGGGCTATGGGATGCTCAGGTTGCTGGTAAAATATTATTTCTGGGTGTGTCTATGAGGATGTTTCTAGAAGAGAATTATTTGAATCAGTAGACTGAGTAAAGAAGATCCACCCTCACCATTGTGGGCTGGCATTATCCAATCCATCAAGGACCCAAACAGAATAAAAAGGTGGAGGAATGGAGAATTCTCACTCTATCTTCTTGATCAGGGAAGTCCATCCTCTCTGGCCCTCAGATATCAGAGCTCCTGTTCTTGAGGCTTTAGACTCTGGGACTTACACCAGCAGACTCCTGGTTCTCAGACCTTTGGACATGGACTGAATTAAACCACTGGCTTTCCTGGTTTTCCAATTTGCAGAAGGTAGATGGGGGTACTTCTCAGCCTCCAAAATTGTACGAGGTAGTTCCTATAATAAATCTTCTCTTACATATATATCTATATATATCCTATTGTTTCAGTTTATAGAAAAGCTTGACTAATATGCACACTTACATTATCCCCAGCATAAATTACTTGATGGAAATTACAAGGAGGCAAGTTTTAATTAAGCATCAGAAACGATTTCCTCAAAATTAGAATCCCATTAGTTGAAAATTGGTTTTGTCCCTTGGGTAGTGAGACAATGAGCTCCCTCATCTCCAGATATACACAGAGGAGAGGCTAAATTTGTCAGGGTTGTAGAGATTCTCACTTTTTTTTTTTAATAGTTTAAGCCTCAAAACTTGGAGATCTCTTTACCAACCATAATATTCTCAACTATTAAAGGAAAAAAATCACAGAGTTAGGATTTACATTTTAAAAAAGCAATTCTTTTAAAATGTCAAAGTAGATACAGATCACATGGCGAAATTTCAGGTTTTTCAGGCCCTTGCCAAATATCAAAATGACAGCAGGGGTTGTGTTCAACCACAAGCAGGTTGAGGAGAAAAACACATAGAGTCAGCATTTCAGTCCCACATCACTGCTATTGCTTCACCAACACAGTCCCCACCCCCAACTCTGTAAACTCCTGCAGATTCCTCTCCAACAAGCAGAGAGTTAGGTCTGGGGGAAATGTGAGGGATGAGCCAGGCACATCTAACTAATAAGAAGGATTGTAGAGAATCTTCCAGGAAACGCAAACTTATTGGTCAGTGCTTTCTTCTGTCTTCAGAAAAACCCCTTAAGCTAATTTGGTCAGAAGGTATACTAGTTGCTGTTTGTTTAGCCAAAGATTCCTCTCCAAAAATGCACGTAACTATGAACAAATCAAAATTCAGGTTATCTTTGTTAAAAGATAAACAGGCGTATTAAAATTTTAAGAGTTTTTTTGAGCAAACATCTACTGAAATCGACAATGCCAAAGAAGAAGTGTCCTGAGCACTCCATGATAACAAGGTAGGGGGCAAGACTTCTATCGAGAAAAGGTGGAAGCAAAGGGAGGAAATTGTTTGATTGGCTGTAGCTTAACTGTGTGTCTTCTGCGGAAAAGCCTAGTTGGCTGTTTGTAGTTGGATAACTTGTGGCATTTGCAGGGTCAGGTTCTGGTTTGCTTACACAGGCTGCTAAGGTATTAAAACCACCTCTGTCTAATGGCCTTCTTCTCTTATTAACACTTTCTACTTTTGTGGTCAAATACCTTTGATTATTGGACCCACAAGCTGCTCCAGGGTATCACTGACCCTTAATCAGCTCTATTTTCAGAGTACAGAAGTAGTGATGACAAGAGTATTACCATCATGTGCTTCTAGCACAGAAAGTACACAATAGTAAGTACTTAATACGTCAGCTTAGAAGAATGACTTACTGATGAAACAAAAGACCACTGTATTTCCAAACCCAGTGGTCACTTCTCTGACCTCCTCTCACTCAGCCTCTCAGCAGCATTGGATCTAGCTTACCACCCTCTATTTCTTGGGTTTGTTCCCTAGGCTTCCTTAAGAAAGAGGTGTGGACTCCTTGAGGTAGGTGTACCATTATTCCAAGTGTTCACTACTTATCCCTGTGAGAGAACTCTATCTCCTCGCCCTAGTTACAACAACCTTGACCATGGAAAGTAAGTGAAACGACAGAGGCTCCATCCTTCCATATGTTTAATGTGTGGGAAAAAGGAGTTCCTAATATCACCTCCTCTGTCTACAGCTGATATCTGAAATGAATTTTCAGAATTTCTCCCTTTTTTCTTAGACTTGATTTACATTAAGTTGCAAATCTTCTTGGGTGAAGAAAACCCTTAAAGAAGGGAATTAACAATTACTCATACCTAACGTCTGACAAGTTCTGTATTAGAAACTTTACATGTGTTATCCTATTTCTTGTTCATGATCCTATCATTATTCCCATTTTACAGATGGGAAAATGAAAGCTCAGAGTTTAGGTAAACTTAACTCTTACTGACAGTCAAACAGATAGGAATTGGTTACTGGGATTAGAACTGAGTCTGCATGTGTCCTAAACCACAGTTCTTTCTACACTGCAATGCTGGCTCCCTGCTGTGTCATATATATCAGGGTTAGAACGAAGATTGTAGTAGAGAAGAGGGCAAGTAGAGGGCAAGAGGTGAGCAGATGCCTCATGGATGAATCCTGTGGACCCTGGTCATATTGATGTAGAATTCTAGCAGATTAGAACTAGAAAGAACCTAAGATATCATGTGGCCCAACCAATCAACTTCACATGTAATGAGAGGAGGCTCAGAGAAGGGAAGTAATCCTTCCCAATACAGAAGGATAATTATTTCGGTATTTTACTAGTAAGATTTTGCTAGATTATACTATGATTACAAACAACCCTAGGCTCTAAATCTTGGTACATTACAATAACATTTAGTAAGAGAAAGTTTCACACAAGCATGAGGAGAAACATGAGTGTGAATTGGTAGATTACAATAACAAAGAATTGTTTCTCACATGTGTTATGCATCAGCTGTGGGTTAGCTCCAGACTATGGCTCTGCACAAGCTGCAAGTTGGTTGTAGGTCTGTCCCATGAGAATCAAGGTTGAATGTTCTAGAGGCGTTACTTGTTTTATCACGCTTTATTTTATTGTACTTCACAGATACTGTACTTTTATAAATTGAACTTGCATCAAGGAAATCTATCAGTGCCATTTTCCAATAGCATTTTCTCATTTTGTGTCTCTATGTCATATTTTGGTAATTGTTTCAATATTTCAACCCTCTGCCAGTGAAAAGATTATGACTTGCGGAAGGTTCAGATGATGGTTAGCATTTTTCAGCAATAAGGTATTATTAATTAAGGTATACACATTTTTTAAGATACAGTGCTATCATACACTAACAGACTACAGTATAGTGTAAACATAACTTTTATAGGCACTGGGAAATCCAAAAATTCATGTGACTTGTTTTACTGCAATATTCACTTTATCTGTGAGATATGCCTATATATGGAATATACTATTCCCAAGACAAAGGGAAAAAGTAAGGGGTGCTAGTGGGAACAATGCTCAGACATGTCATGTCTGCTCATCTCCCACTGGCCAAAGCTAAGCCTGACATTACTGGAGGCAGGGAACATATATTTTTCACAAGGGAGCATGACAAGTCACATAGCAGTGGGCAGGGTGTCTAACCCTCTTATAGAAAGAGAGAGTAAATAATTGGGAACAACATTGAAACAATAGTGTTTCATTCACACTAAATTTTGCTGTTCCCAAGAAGATGGTAGCCCACTCATTGCATTCAGTTGCCTCAAGAAGGGCTTGTGTTGCCCAGGTCAAATGTAGCTTGCTGGTTTTGATTTTGGAAAGCTGAAGCTATTAAGATGTCTCGGGGGTAGGGGGGGCGGGTGGTGAGGAGAGAGGTGAATGAGCAGAAGGGAAGAAGGTATGAGAGCTAAGGAGAGAGATTTTATTCTTCAAGACTGAAAAAGGAACAGGATTTTGGGGGAGGAGAGATGACTACCTGGTCTCCAGAGTTGTGAGAATCAGTTGAAACCTGCTACATCGTGGAGGGATGGCAAGACCCAAGGGCTCGTGGTTCTTAGGTGTTCTTGGGGAGGCCAGGGTACCAGCCTCGATGAGAAGCCCAGTGTGGTACAAGCTTGGTTCTCCATGTGCTCAGGAACAAAAGTCCTCTCCAAAGGTTTTTAATGATGTAAGACCCCAAGGATCTTCACAACAGCCATGGATGTGGGGCAGAGGGGGAACCATGGTAACATTAAAGTTACTTACTAACCCACTGGGATGGGGAGAAGAATACATTTGATTTAAAGACACAAAATAAGTGAGACATTTCTTCCATCTTATATTGTGGAAAAAAATTCATTCATCAAGATCTCACAATTAGGAAGGGACACAAAAATTCTTTATACTTTCATTCAAACAAATGTGCATCCTTTTCAATCCTAGGCCCTTCATATTAGTTTCCTAGAGTTGCCATAACAAAGTACCACAAACCATGTGGTTTAGACAACAGAAATTTATTGTCTCATAGTTCTGAAGGCTACAAGTCCAGAGTCAAGGCAGAGCCATGCTCCCTCTGAAGGCTCTAGGGAAGGATCTATTTCCAGCCTCTCCTAGCTGCTGGTAAATCCTTGGCTGTGGCAGCATAACTCCAGTCTTCACATGGCCTTCTCCCTGTATGCGGATCGCTGTCCAAACTTCCCCTTTATATAAGGACACCAGTCAGATTGGATTAGGGGCCCACTCTACTCTAGGATGACTTCATCTTAACTAATTACATCTGCAGTGACCCTACTTCCAAATAAGGTGACATTCACGTGGGTTAAGACTTCAACATATGAATTCGAGAGGAACACGATTCAACCTATAATACCCTCTGAGCAGCACCGGGATGTAATAAGACACTCATGCTCTGACCTCACGGGGTCAATCATCTAGGGGAGGACAGACACTGAGCCCGTGAGTGTGAGTGTGAGTGTGAGGAAGATTCCAGGTCTATTCATTTCAGCTTTCTGCCTCTTGGCCACTGGGGGCTAGTCTTCCAATTAGATGAATATCAGCAACACTCTTGGGAGTCTCTGTTGATATATTATGTGTATTCTCAAGTGAGTTGTTAGAGGAGAAATAAAGACTTGCCATATTTTTGGCTGTCCAGCCATCATGGAAAGCAGCGAGGATATGGGGTTACAACCCAAATACAGCCACGATTCACTCTTGCCTAAGATTTTGAGTCTGGAGCAACGAATCCTAGGAGCAGCAACAATTGAGAACTCATCCTGGTGGCAGCACTGGCAGCATTCAGGGTCCAGTGGCACCCACACAAGCAGCAGTCCTACCTTGTGCCAACCACCCAGCCTCCCCTGGTACTTGTCGTATTCCCTATCCTTGCTGTTAATTCTGTGAGCTACCCCATATTCTACCGATAAGTTGTTTCTGCCTGCAATAACAGAAGTTTGTTGTTTGAAAGTGCTGAAGGGGCATGAACAATTACAGATACACAGGTAAACAGAGCCAACTTTATCCAGCTTAAGAAGAGACAAATCTTACTGTGAGATTTCTCAGCTGCAGAAGCCGGCCTGCGTGATCCATCTCCCCTTGCCTCTCCAAGGAATTGGCATCCTCACACATTCTAAATTGCTTATCCTTTCACTCCGCTGAGCTGTTCTTTAGAAGACCTGTAATGAAAGAGGAACAGTTTTGATGAAGAAATGGAAAAGATATAAGTGGTATTTAAGATAGTGGCAAATAGTAAGAGCTCAGTGTAAAGGCCAAAGGCAAACCATCTTCTCATTATAGACTGAATCCTCTCAATCAGGAGTTTTTTTGAGTTTGTTGATGTCATGCTCCTTTAGTTCGTTTACCACAGCAGCATCTCAGAACGTAGCTGAGTCAGGTCCAATTAGCCAAGGTCACATGGAGCAGTTTGGAAGGGGCAAAAACCAGCCTAGATCTGGCCCCTAGGGGGTGGAGGGGAAGTAGCTGCAGGCAGGGGAAACAGCCCAGGTGTGGTAGAGAGAACATGGCGAGCAGCGTGCTTGGGGAGGGGGCTGCCTGTGGTTGACATGAAGCATGGGATCTCTTCCCCAGTCTTGGGGGCTTCCTGACTCCTCATGGACAGCCATTAGATAAGCAAAGCAGCAGGAAGCAAGACTCCAACCTTGGACGGAGAAGAAGGTGGAGGTGATGACTTCAGAATCCAGATTATAAAGAGACTACAGAACCCTTGGGTTTACATGCTAGTGATATGGATAAAGAGAAAACAGGGCAAATGTCAGTCATCAGACTTGGGACAAAGGAAGGCAGGGACACCAGAAGAAATAGATTTGATGTAAGTACTAGAACCTTCCATCTCTGTTGTGTACAGTCAGGGTCATTGCCAAAGGAAGGACAACAGCAGGGCCAGGCTCACAAATGGAGGCCATATGCGCTGATAGATAAAGGATGCTACAAAGACTGAACGACCACGTGTAATGCATCTTGCCGCACTCAGTCTTTCCTGCCAAATTTGATAGAAGCAGAAATCCAGGAGAATCTGACAGAAGGAGCTGGTCTATGTCCCATCTAAAGACCGAGAAGAAAAGCAGAGGCACTCCAAAAGAGCCATTTTCTTTTATTTGTTTTAGGAAAACAGATTCCAAAACTTCCCTCTGTTGCTCTTCTACTGTTTATTTTCTACTCTCATTTTGCTTCTGACTCAAAGTTCTCAACTTTGATTAAAATTCGGTCAATGACTTGGGTCATTAGTACGGTCACAGAAATTTCTTATTTGCTTCAAGTTTGAAATTATTCCATCTATCAAATGTAGAGTGTATGTATTGTGTTCTAGGTTTAAATATAGTCCAGTTTTGGGGAGACTTACAGTGTAATTTGTAGTTGCCTATTCTCAAGATAAATCAATCCCCATTCTTATAAACTTGTTCAGCAACTTAGAAAGGAGAGGAAATTGGAACAGAAAAATGGAAGGATAAGGGGAAAAGACAAGAAAGGTAAAAAGGCAGGCAGTGATGAGTCCCATCATTCCTGCTTCTGAGACTGGCTGTCTCCCAGCACAGAAGACCAGGGCTGCCACAGCAGGACACCTACTGGTCCATAGATTTGTTTCACATCACTCTGAGACACACAAAGAAAGTCAGTGTGATTTACTCCCTGACTGACTGACAGACACAGGGTGGTATGTGTGTAATAAACTATTAGCCATATGACAATTTTTTTAAATTAAAGAATAGTCGATTTACAATGTTGTGTTAGTCTCTGGTATACTGCATGGTAATTCAGTTATACACACATACACACACACATATATTCTTTTTCATTATAGGTTATTACAAGATATTGAATATAGTTCCCTGTGCTATAGCCATATAACTTTTGCCTCACTTGATGACAAGAAGAACAAAGATACACATACACACACAAACACACATACAACTCCTTCCCCCAACTCTCCACATACACATAAGGTATAGAAAGTTTTATAAACATGAAATCAAAGGCAAAAAGTTATACAGGAAATTACTTATGTACCCATCTTCTATGTATCAAAAAGCAATCTGGAACAAAAGTAAAAGGCAAGTGACCAATGACAACGTAACAGCTCTTACATACAGAGAGGATTCTAATAATTCAAGAATAAAAAGACTAACACAGTAGCTAACTTCACACAAGAGATTAGTAGAAATCCATAAAAACATAAATATTAAACATACGGAAAATATTCAATCACCCTAGTAATTTAACTAAAATTGTAATTGCAACAAATGAGATTTCAACTTTCCTTTATTAAATTGACTATTATTTTATACAGATCTCAATGTTAGCAAGAGTGTGGAGATGTAGGCTTTCTCAGATACTGCTGTTGAAGAGCACACTGGCACACCCTCACTGGAGGCCCACTGTCTCAGGCAAGTCACAACCATCCAGGATCCCAATTTCCTTGTCTGTCTAATGAAGGAGAAGCCCTCCAAGGTCTATTTACACTGAACTGGTTGTGACTTATTACACCAGCTCTTAAGTTCCAAGTCAGCAGGACACTCCAGGGTGTTCCATGACCAAAATCTGACCAGTGGTTTTCATTCCTCAGAAACAGTTAAGCTAAAGGAAAGAATGTTCAAAATTATATATTTTTCTCCAACATATACTCTTATAAGACTGTTAACACTTGCAAGAATAAAGGGATGACAAACTCAATTAGCAAGATGCAAGCAAATATGAACATAAAAACCTTGAAAAAATCCATCTTTCTTAGTTTAATAGTTTGCTGGGTTTTGTTCTCGTTCATGATGCTTGTGGACTTTCGTGTTTATGATTTTATGTTACAAAGATCATATGGCCATACTTTCTGCTGATAAGTTATTCCTATTTCATATGATGGGATTAAATATAAATATTTCATGCTATTCCTCAGGGAGCACTAAGATTTCCACATGTCTCTTCACTTCAAACTCTCACTCATTCCTTCAATAGATATTCATAGCGCTCCCTACATTCTGGGCACTGTTCTGGGGACTGGAGACATAATTATGAGCAAAATAGAGTCCTCGTTCTCATGGAGTTTACATTCTTGTGGGATAAAACAGACTATAAACAAGAAAAGATAAACATCTAACATGACAGATGGCAAGAAGGAAAGCAGGAGAAAAATTCAGCAGGGTGAGAGGGATAAGGAACACTGCGAGGAGCAGGGAGGAGACTGCTGTAATTTACAGGACGGTCAAAGAGAATCTCCCAAATAAGCAGGTATTTGAGCCAGGGTTCAGAAGAAAGGGATAAATAAGACATCCACTTATCCAGGGGAAGAACATTCCAATTAGAGGCATGAGCAAGTGCAAAGGCCCTGAGGTGGGAGATGCTTAGCATGTTCAAAGCACAGGAAGAAGGCCTGTTTAGGCAGAGCAGAGAGAGAGGGTGATACTAGTAGGTGATGATGGCTAGTAAGTAGCAGAGGGTGGATGGATCATATAAGGTTTTATAAGCAGGGTGACCATACATCTCATTTGCCTGAGACAGCCCTGTTTATGATTGTTCTGGGATAATCTGTAATAACTCCCCCTTTCACTTTAAAACTGGCCCAATTTACGGGGTACATTATATGGTCACTCTACTTATGGACCATTGTATGGGTTTTGACTTTTGCTCCAAACAAAGGAAAAAGCCATGGAAGGGTTTAAAGCAAAGAAGCAAAACATTATGATTTTCATTTAAAAGCAAAGAGACACTGGTGAAAGCAGGGAAATCAGTCTCAGAAATTCCTCTATGAGAAGATAAGGTCCAATGAATGGAGTCTCGCCTCACAAAAACGGCTGCCCAATTTTGCCCAGAGATTGGACAGAAGTCAATGCTTTGCATGTTGGGCATCAGTATTAATTAGTCATCTATTGCTATGTAACAAACTGCCACCAACTTAGCCACTTAACACAACACACGTTTATTGTTGCACAGTTTCTGTGAGTCAGAAATCGGACATGTCTTAGCTAGATCCTCTGCTCGGGGTCTCTTATGAGGTTGTAATCGAGCTGTTGGCCAGAGCTGGGTTCTCTTGTGAAAGCTCAGCTGGGGAAGGATCTGCTTCCAACCTCAGTTACATGGTTGTTGGCAGGATCCACGTCACAGGGCTGCTGGACTGAGGGCTGCTGTTCCCAGCTGGCTCTTGGCCAGAAGCCACCCTCAGTTCCCTGCCATGGTGGCCTCCCCAACCTGGCAACTTGCTTCATCAAAGCCGGCAAGAGGGAGAGTCTGCTAAGAAGAGGTAAGTCAGGAAGTTTTGTGATTTAATCAAGGACATGACATCCCCTCAGTCCTTGCTGCTGAATTCTGTTGGAGCAAACTGTACTCAGGAGGGCGTACTATACAGGTACAAGGTGTGAACGAACACCAGAAGGCAGGGATCAGTGGGGGCCATCTTAGAGGTTGCCCACCACAGGTATCTAGAAATAAGACACAACTAATACATTTTAAAATTTTGAGCTATTCTTAAATTCTTGAAAGAAAAGTTGCTTGAATCATATGTTACTCTTTTAATCAACTGCTAGATTAAATTGCTAATATTTTATTTAAGATATTTATATATATATATATTTATAATGTATTTGGTATACAATTCTTTTTATTTTTAGTGGGTTTGGGATCTGGATTATGATACCCTAAAAAGTTGAATTGGTAAGTGTCCATTTTTTTTTAACACTATGACAAAATTTAATAACATGGAAATTACCAGATCCTTTGAAGTTTGAGAAGACCTTCCTATAACACCACCTGGAAGTAAATTTTTAACAAAATAGTCAACTTCTGATTGTTGGTATATTTAAGTTTTGTTACCTTGTCAGCTTTGATATTTTAAACTTTCCTTAAAAGAATTCATTTTTTCTAGATTGTCAGTATAAACTGTAGTTATGTTTTCCTTTCTCACTCTTAATTGTATGCATATATCTTCTGAAGTGTTTTCTTGGCCAGATTTACCAGCAATAATCTCTCTTGGTATTTTTTTTTAAACCCAGCTATCAATTTTAAACTTTCTCTTTTCTAATTATTTATTAATTATTTTTCCAACTTTACTTTGGCTATTTTTAAATAACTTCTGGAGTTAAATTTTAGTTAATTTTCCATATTTCTTGTTTGATTACAAGATAATTTAAGGCTATGAATTCTTCTCTGAGTCTAGTTTTAGGTGTATCAGTACCTACAGGTTCTGATGTGTGTCATTTCCATTTTTATTACCTCTAAGTAGTCTGGATTTTGGATTTGACTTCCTCATCTATTCAAGAGGTATGATAAAAAGTAGCTTTGCTATAACTTTTAAGTTGTTAGACTATTTTTGTAATCTTTTAATAATTTCCAGTTTATTATATTACACTCCAATAATATGTCTTGTAATAGTACTAATTTTTGCATTTTATTGAGAGTCTCTTTGTGGCTTAGTACATGATCGACTTTTGCAAATATTCATTCAGGATTTGAAAAAACTCTACAAAGAACAAAATATTTTATGTCTACAATTAAGTTTACTACATAATCAAAACATTTATGAGCTTATATACTCTTAAACTATTCAATCTATTGACTACTAAAAGAGTAATACTAAAATCTACCACTAATATTGAGATCTATTAAATTCTCATAAGCCTTCTAATAGTTTTACTGCCTTATGTACATTTTTGCTATGTTAGTGCGTAAAGTTTTATAACTATAGGTTTCGTATATTGCATTTTTATCATTTTTAATATCATTCTTGTCCCATTTAGATCCTTTTGTTTTTAATTTTACTTTGTGTGATAATCTTGCCACCCTGTTTTGTTTTTATTATGCTTTCCTAGTATATCTTTTTCCATCCTTTTATTTTAAACCTTACAGTGATTTTTAAAAAATTTTGAGGGGCAATCTTGTAACAGATATGCAGCTAAACTGTTTTTGAAACAATCTTTGTTTTGGCAGTGACTTTAACCCATTAATTACTATTTTTACTTACTTGAGCTGTTAGAAATACAGTACAAATATCTTGGACATATGAGGTGGTGGTCCCATATATTCTATCAACAATTTTTCTCACTCTTTCCTATTTTAGCCAGAGCTGATCATGAAGAAAATGATCAACTCTACACTGAATAAATATAGGTCCTTGGAGAATTTGAGGGTAACCAAATGTGGTGTTAACTGCCTCAAATGTGATCTATTGTTGGCATCCTATGCTAAAATAAAGTAGAGGCACAGAGTAGAGGTCTGTGGGCTGTGTTCTGCATTGCAAAAACTACAGTGACAATATTTCCATGCATCTCAGCTCCTCTGCAGTGATGACCAATATGCCTACATTGTTCTATGGCCTGTCTTAAAAGGCCCAGACCAACGGCTTTCATGTATTAGAGTACAGAGAAATACTGAAAAGCTGTGTTTGTTATTTCTGTCTTTAACAGGGGGATGGCATCCTTGCTCAGGATAATCTCAATAAATCTCCAGGTCTCCAGAGAACCTTCTCACTCTTCATCATCCCAACTTCTTCAGAAATTGGACAGAAGTCAATGCTTTGCATGTTGAGAGTTCTGATGGTTTTGTATTCCATTAATACAAAAATTAAACTAGATGAAAAACATGGTGAAAAATTAAACTAGATGAAAAAAACAAAGTGATTGTATTGAAAGAAAATAGATGGATTAGGTAACACTCCTCTTTTCTTCTTTTAGTCTGTTTGAAACATTCTAAGTAAAATCAGAGAAAGAAAAGATAATATATTTTTATTCCACTCCCAACACTCCTCCTATAACAGTTACTTGAAAAAAATTCTCTAATAAATGTGGAATCCTACATAAGAAATAAGACAGCCTTGTGATGTCTCTGGACAAATAAAAGGTAAAATTTGTATTACTGTAGAAAGTTACTAAGGGCAATGATACGAGAAGGAAAGGTGAGGATTTTTTAAAATGACATTTTCAAGTTCATGTGTAATTTCTCACTTGTGTAACTAAGGCCAGGCATTTAAGAAGGTAAGATGTTAAACTAGTCTGTATATATTCTAGGATTGAGCAGGTAAGTAAGTATACATGGACTTTCTCATTGTCAGAGAAAGCAGTTACAAATGAGAAAGGAGGAAGATAAGAATGAGCCCTATGGGTCTGGATTGGAATTGGAGATAGTAGGTACTTATGGTTTGTAATGTGCATACAGATGATAGAAACAGAAACAGATGTATCTATAATACATGTATGTCTTGGCTTTGCCCACTGAGAGGCCTAGAAGTAATGACACTCCAATAGCAATGAAAACAACCAGCTCTAAGATCCTAGACTCTAAACACCATCCTCCAAGAAACAGAAGAAATGGCTGATTCCAGGGTTGGAGCAAAGAAAGAACAAGATGAGCCTGGAACATCTTGATATGTCAGAAAGTAACAAAGTGTCCAAGTAAGAAAGTCTTGGCCCAGGAGCCAAGACATGTCAAAAAGGACAGAAGAACCTCTGTGAAAGGGCTCCCAATGGCCAAACTTCGGAATAATTTGAGTAAGAAAATAAATAACAATAGTAATGGATTGTATGACTCATAGAAGAAAAATAAGAATCCATCAGCCCTTACTAATACAAATAAATAATTTTAAAATAAATAAGTAGAGAGAAAAGGAAGCTCTTCTTTACTGTATGATTTCAACTGAAAGTATGATAAGAAACAGGATATTTAGTCTCAAAGTATCTTCTCATAAGATACTTAGTATTTACAAAGGGAAAAAAATAACTTCATAAAATGAATGAAATTTTGCCATTTGCAACAGCATGGGTGGATCTGGAGAGTATTATACTAAGTGAAATAAGTCAGACAGAGAAAGACAAATATTGTGTGGTTTCACTTATATGTGGAATCTAAAAAATAAAGCAAACTAGTGAATATAACAAAAAAGAAACACTCTCACAGATACAGAGAACAAACTAGTGGTTACTAGTGGGGAGAGAGAAAAGACAAAGAAAGATGGAGAGAAAATTAAAGGAAACTAAGACACAGGGAAATCAAATACCAGGGGAGATCCTTGATTGGATCCTAGACTAGGAAAAGAACATTAATGGGACAATTGGCAAAGTCTGAATGTCTGAAGATTAGATCACAGGACTGCATCAAGGTTAATCTCCTGATTTCTGCCATTATACAGAGGTACTCCCATAATTGTGACTATATGAGATGTTAAATTTGGGGACTCTGGGTGAAGGACATACAGAACTTTGCTGTATTTTTTAAACCCTGAAATTATTTCAAAATAAAAGTTCAAGGGGAAAAAATGCTCAGCAATACTTCTCTGTGGCTAGACAATACGTCCTTGCACTCTTGCCGTTCCTGTGTGTGTGTGTGTTGTTGTTGTTGTTTTTAATTCTTATTTTTTGTTGAAGTGTAGTCGATTTACAATGTTAGTTTCAGGTGTCCAGCAAGTGATTCAGTTATACATACACATACATTTTTTTTTCAGATTCTTTTCCTTTACAGCTCATTACAAGAAACTGAATATAGTTCCCTGTGCTATACAGTAGGTCTTTGTTGTTTACCTATTTTATATATAGTAGTGTGTATCTGTTAATCCTTTGAATGAGGGAATTTGCTGGGCTGTGAGATCCCCACATTTTACAGCACGTGTGTTTAGGCTCCCAGAGGCTGAGAGTCCAGAGGAGGTGATGATACACGGCATGGATGCAGTCCTCATTTTGGGGCAATTAAATGCACTGAGAAGTTTTAGTATCAGTGAAGCTGTTGGAAGAAATGCAAAGGGACAAGCAAAAATCTTGTCTTTTTTCCCTCACTGTATTTTCTTCTTGCTCTCTAGCCACATCAGCTTTAGGCTGCAGCTAAAGCTAGGTGACACCTAATCTCTTCAAAATACAGGCTGACAAAAGACATGCTTGTAGTACTGGGTTCAGGCCACGAGTCGAGACTTCTGAGACCGCTGGGCTGGGATGGGGGACAGTATATGGCTCCCAGCCACTCATCCCCCGCTTGGAAAGATTCTGCTGGTCTAAAGTCTGTAGTTGGACAGATAAACCCTCAGGTGTTCTGTGAGAGGAGACCAACCATCTGCCTTCAGCACAGGATAAAACTGACTTTGGTTCTTGGGCAGCTGCTCACCTCCATGGAGCCTTCAAAGACAGGGAAGAGTGCTGAGGGCAAGTGCCCAGGGGCCAAGACCAAACCCTTCCCTCTGTGGGCATCTGGCTGACTGTCCACATCCTCCTGCAAGACTGCATTACTGCTAGGATTTAGAGGTTTCAGAAGTTTATACTTTATATTCTCATTTCTTGGAGACAGAAAGCCTGGTTTTTCATTTCATCTAAATGAAAATA
The DNA here is from genome assembly GCF_009834535.1 of Camelus ferus. Lineage (NCBI taxonomy): Eukaryota > Metazoa > Chordata > Mammalia > Artiodactyla > Camelidae > Camelus > Camelus ferus. The sequence continues at coordinate 10,692,968 of NC_045721.1, forward strand.
GTTTCACTTAGACCCAACGTTTGCTTTTTCTTGATAGGGGTTGTTTGGGTTGTGAGCTCCATTTGTACTAAACCTAATAGATTTATTCTAATAGCCTTGCCTACATGAAACAATTCAGTGTACATGAATTCCTTTCTGAATCTGTAAGAGCCTGGATGATGTATGGTAGCTACTTTACAGGTAACATTAGGAATAGTCATGTTTTATAAATAGGAAATAAGCAGCCATGGGTCATAGTGCATATTTCTTGCATTTTTAATACACACCAAGCTGCAAAGTGGGTCTGATGGAAAAGAAATCGCTGCTGGATTAGTTTTTCTGCTGCAGATACGGAAAATCATTTGATTTTTGCTGGAGCAGGACATCCTATTTTCTGTTTAGACCTTCAGACATTGTGTGTGTGCCTGGATTCCCAAGTAGGTGAGGCAATGAGAGGGCTGCTCTAGCCATCTAGGCGCTTTGGCTCAGGTTTCGTTCAACCTCCTGAGAAAAATATGCAGGACTCATGAGCGATGCTAAAGGAACGCCGTTTGCACTGACTTCTAAATTTTCTTGTAGGTGAGGAATCAAGATAGAAATTGGTGACTTGAAATTTTAATTTTGAACCTTCTCCTACCAACACTAAACCTTCCCTGGAGACAAGCTGCTTGGTCATCTGCATGGATGACAAGTTCCCACCTTGTGCTGCCAGATGCTGCTTGCTGCCGGCTGAAAAATGTGTTTAAAATCAAACCTTTTTTTTTTTTTTTTTAAGAAAAAATAATCTAAGATGCCAAGATAGGGTACTTTTTCCCAGAAGGACTTGCCCAAATGGAGATTTTTTAATGAATACTGATAAGTCTGAATATGAAATGAATGATTAACAGCTCTGTAAGCCAGTGACAGATGTTCAACCCAATATAACACAGCCTCATATGCCATCGGCATCCCTCCCAACAGAATTAAACTAGAGCTTCTCATTAATATAGAAAAACCTCTCCTGCCTTTCTTCCACTTAAAAAGAGCCACTTGGTTTCCTCAATACCAGACGGGTTGTTTTAAACACTAGTTAAAATTTATTGCCTTGGCCTGGGCTTTATGGTGGGGAGTCTGATTGTTGAATTTCATTTGTACAAATCTCATTACTTTTTAATTATTTTGCAGCCAAAACAAAAATTGAAGATAGCGCTAAAATATACAAACAATTCTAACTTATATTCTAAGATACAGAAAAATAACAGAAACCCATATAAATAGCATTTTTAAAGGTTTGACTCATCTAACCCAGGCAACACTTACACAAATGAGGCAAATTAGAGATAAGAAGACCCAGAAGGTAAATGCTTTGCTGGTGTCCACCAATCAGTAGGAAAACCCAAATCAGAACTGTAAGTTCTGGAAAACCAGGCCAGAACAAGGAACAGAGGTTGGATGACAGTGGAACAAGATGTTCTTTCCACGGTGAAATCATAAAGCTCCCTGTGAGTCCCCAGTTTTACATGTTGGTCGATTTTATTTCTCATCTCTTCTGCCAATATTATTTCAGAAAATTAACACCATGAATTAGAATGGAGCTTTGTTAAATGTAAGCCCTTTTAAAATTATCTTTTGATATACATGTCAAAATTATTTTTTAAATGAGGATCCTATGATTTAAAAAAATATGGTCTACTTTGAAGGTTCCCCAAATGCAAGAAAGATACTAATTAGGAGTGGGTTAGTGAGGAGGCCTGTTTTTCTACAACCACAAAAGCAGCTCTCTTAAACTTGGTTGTTTTCTGATCATTAGTTACTTGAACTTGAATTAAGGAACTCGATCTGAGGAACAATGGGAAAGAAGGCAGAGCACTGGAAAACCAAAGGGGTAAGCAAATTACTATTTCAATTATTCTTTCAACAACAGGGAAAAAAGCAGAGCATTGGAAAACCAAAGGGGTAAGCAAATTATTATTTCAGTGATTCTTTGCTTGACAATTAATGTTATACCATGTTATTTGCTTCCTGACATTTATCACAATCTGTTATTGCTCATTTACTAGCCAGTTTATAACCCCTCCTCTCAAATGCAAGCTCTGTGAAGTCAGAGGGCCTTGTTCAGTGCTCTAATTAATGCCAGAGCTTCAACCAGAGCCTGACACGTGGTAGACAGGATTCAGGGATGATTTCTGAATGAATAAGTACATGAATAAATGAAATTCATAATCAATAAATCAATACAGAATCAATAAGTAATCATTAAAAAATATATTAGTGGAAAATAAGATTCAGTTTTAACAATTTAATGCTCTTTCATTGCAAGCACACCCATCATATAAAGGCCAAGTGGACTCTAATATTCCATAACTGAGAAGGTACTCCCTCGAGTCTCTCACATGGATCATGGTACCCATGACAGAGGTTCACCCATCACCGACTTTGTCAGCATCTTTAAAGATGTTAGTTCTGACTGTTTTCAGCTTTGACTACTCTAGAATGATCCTGAAGATTTTTTTTACATGGTATCATTTTTCTGAAGCTTTCATCTGAACTACAAAAGCTTCTAAACTAACATTCTGGAATGAGTCACAGAGATAGGGAAAGAGAAACTTTTATATACATTCTTATTCTCAATTTGCTGAGGAAGCATTTCTTAAGACTCTAGGGGAAAAAAACTACTCCTCAAAAGCCAGCTGTAAACTGAAGAAAAGTTGTTTAAGAAAAATATCGATTGTCAGCAAAAGACAGAAGTTATTAAGGGCAAGTTTAGGTTTTCATGGCATTATTGTAACCTCATTTTACAAGTAGAGACTTGAAGAGGAATGTGAATAAGGATATGGAGGCAGCTTGTAGCATTAGGGCTCCTCTGATACCAGTCACTGTGAGCTAAGTCCCAGACTATCCTGAACTCTGACTGGGTCACTCTGAGCCACTTCCTAAAACAAAGCTCCAGCCTCCATCCTCATCAAGAAGACTTGAGGTATCTCGGTCCCAGAAGCCAGATGGTGCCAGAGTGTTCCTGGGGCCCTGGCATGAGAACCCATGGGAGGGTTGGGTCAGCACTGCCTGTTCTCTGTGGCTAGAGCTCCAAGTAAGGAGAGGCACTCCTGGGGCTGATGAATTTGGGACTAAATAGGAAAATTCATGCAATCCTGGAATGCTCCGGCTAGAAGGTACCTTCATTTAATAAATGAGTAAGTGGGTCCCAGAGAGGTAAAGTGACTTATACAAGATGAAACTGTGGTAGAAAAATAGTTGGCAAGTGGGATACAGGTCCTCAGTGGATAGAAACAGAAGGTCATGTTTGATGTGAGCACAGACATGTCCAATCCTTCTGTCCAATGGAACAGATTCTCCAGGAAGCCCTCAGCCTTAAAGTGTTTTCTTTTTTTGGTGGGTGGGTATCAAAGAGAAAGGGGATAAGAAGAGACTCACATTGCAGCAAGTACATAAGATAAATTCTAGCTGAGTAGGAGTCAATTAGGGAAAGCATCACTAGAGTCACTGAAATATAATTAATGAAACCAGGATATTTGACTCTAAACTTGATGTCACTGTGCTCAGATGCTAAGAAGCTTTAGAAGATAGTAGAAAAGCTTTGATCTGTCAATGAGAGCATTCTGACTCGGCAGGGGACAGAGAGGAGGGGTGGCAGTGATGGGAAACCATGACAAGGGAGGGGAGGGGAAGGTCCCATGAGATACGACAGAGACATTACCTTCAGCCACAACAGGCGAAGGATTTCCCATGATGCCCAGAGCCTGGAGCTATCACCGGATGACAGCAAATCCCAGCGAGCTTTGGTGGGCATTGGTCATGCACATAGTACTGGCTGAGGGGATTGGTAAACTGTATGTACACCATTGCATACTGGGGCTTCTGTCATTCTCAACTAATCCCTTTAGAGAGTCCCACACACCTGAAGAATTGTTAAAGGTAAGCCTTAAATTTTCCAAGACTGCCCACATTAAATCTTACCAATTCACAAGACTGGGGGACCCAGAGTAGCCACCCGCTAGAGAAGCACACTGCACAGAGATGTGTCTGAGGAAGGACCCCTCCAGCCTGGCTGTGCTACATGTGACTCGTGCTTCTCCAAGGCTCCAGAAAGAGGAATTTATATCCAGAAAGAGCATGAGTGTGGAGGTAGGCAGAGCTGGGTAGAACCCTGGGCTCTACCACTGAGTGACCCTGGCCTTTGAGTTTAGTGACCTTCTATCTCCTTATCTGTGTAATTGGGGCAGGGTTATTTAAAGACTAAAATAACAAACTGAAATAGTAGAAAAAGTCTTAGTATAGTGCTTGGCCACATAAAAGTCACACATGTTCATTTTCTGTCCTTTATCTGGACAATAAACCTGTGGTCACTTCCCCAAAGCTTTTTCTAACCATGGCAAAACACACACGACAGAAAATTTACCATCTTAGCCATTTTTAAGTGTACATTTCAGTAGTGTTAAATATATTCTCATTGTTGTGCAACCTCCAAAACTCTTGCAAAACTGAATCCCTATAGCCATGAAACAACTCCCCATTTTCCCCTCTTCCCCACAACTTTTAGCTGAAAAGAACAAGTGAAAAAGCAAGAATGTCAATCACTACTTTGAATAGCTGCCTTAGCAGGTTCTTCTTCTAATGAACTAAATTCCTGATTAAAATAACAAAAACAAAAATGAAGACATCATATTTGGTGAAGTATTCAGAGTTCATAAAGGAGCAAGTGATAAATTAAATATGTCAAGATAGGAAGATTGATCTGGTAAAACTCCACTGTTTAAAAATCACAAGAGCTCAAAGTTGCTATATTATATTCATGCTGCCAAATGGAAAGGTACAGCTCTGTTACAAAGACAGCATGCAAATATTTAGGTCTATGTGACTGGGGTGGGAAGAACAGGAAAGTCAAGTATACAATAAAGCAGTGTTTTCCAGGCTTCTCTGATGATAAGAATCACCCAGGATACTTGTTAAAACTACAAATTCCTGGGCCCCATCCCAGACTCACTGAATCAGAATCTCCAGGTTGGATTCCAGATATAAAATGTTTTAAAATAACAATCTTCTAGAGAGTAAGAGATCTATATCTAAGTACACGTCCATCTTTCAAAAAAGCTGCCTCATAATGCTGATGATGATACAAAACAAGTAACTGAGTATGAGCTCCAATCTGTCAGCCCTGAGAAGTGAACTGGAATGTTTACTCCAGGCACAGACCTGCAATTAGTTATAAACACAGCTAATTGTTGCGAGACACTGTTAGGGGCACATGGAACAGAATCAGGGACACAGTGCCTGTAGGGTTTGGGTAGAACGGAACTAAGAGCACAGGTCATAAATATAAAACAGTGGAGGGGACACCCTCAGGCACACCCATGTCACAGTGACCCTTCAAACTTCCAAAGGAAAAAATTCTAACTTTTCAAACCATGATAGAACGTAGAACCAATATATAACACCTGGCGCTATGTGTTCTTTCATAGTGAAAACATTACTAATTTTTCATCAAGATAGAGACTGCAAATGAAGAAAAGCTAAGCACCACATCCTAGAAAGACCTGCCTCTACCACTGGGCCCGCTGGTCCTGGGTGTAGCACCTACTGCAAGCAACCAAGCTGATGATAAAGAGAAAATCCTGGGGGTCCAGGGGGAACTGAGCATGTGGACTGAGGTGGAAACAGATCACAAGGGGAAGTTAACTCTGATTCTGAACTGGGGGGGCTCTGTTGTTTTGTGCCTATAAAGCCCCCAGCCCTGTCCGCCCTGCCCAGCTCCCACTAGGATGGGTTCTAAGAGAACCACCCCCATAGGTTTCTACCCTAATTATTCCATGTGCAGTTACAAGTAAGATTTTAATGCCACCATCCATAGCAATCATCTTTGTACAATGTTTTTAAATTTATTCTCTTCATTTCAATACCTCTGACATTCATCCAAAAGAAAAAAAAAACACTTCCTTGCAAATCTCAATCAATGCTCTCGATTTGTTGAAACGTGGGTTTTTTATATCTGCACATCTTCCATTTCCAATAGTCCAATCATTGACTCATATACAATTCATTTTGCCAAATTTCCTTTCTCCTTGTTGAATGGTTAATAGATTGTGCTTAACCAAAGTCATTTAGAAGGCAGTAGTGTGGGTGGAGGAGAAAGTGGAGGCTGTCTCAAAACCATGTGCGCCATGTTTAAAGAAATCCTGTGAACGTCTAAATTCTAGACAAAACCACATGGCCTCAGATAAATCCACCCGTTAAAGTTCTTGCTTCCTCCAGATCTGCATCTTGGTGAATGAATGCTGTTCAAGTCACTGATAAAAAGCACAAACAATGGTAAATCTCTTTTGCTTTTTGCAACATTTCATAGATCTGCAGCTCCTGGATCATGGATCAACAGTAAAGGAGGCACTATTCAAGGTCTGCGTATGGAGGGCTGAGGAATCCAGAGAGCATTGAGTATGTCTTTAAGGACTTTACGTTTTGGATACAGTTCAATTTTCAAGACTGCCCACGCTTACAGCATGTGTGCAATTCCTTAAAATGTACCTGCTCAATTAAAAATTGTGCCAAATTTTAAACAGATACATAGGACGTGATCTACACACAATGAAGTAGGTTTTTAGAGTGCTTGTATTTCTCTGATAGGAGAATCTTAGAAATTACTTGTGCTGGAAGTAAAAAATTAGAGAAACACATTTAAAGGTTAAAGTAACCTTTCAAACCTCCTAAAAGTCAGATTTGTACTTGGGGGAAGAATTGCAGATATGGGTGTAACTCTATCCTTAGTGCCAAGGAGAAAAGTGATGACCAAAATAATTTTAAACAGCAGAAAGTGCATTATATTTCTAAGGCTTCCCAGTTGTTCTAATTATTCAGTGGTCAATATGTCAAAACAGTAAAGATAGAAAGTGATATTATTCATAGAGATAGAACTACATATACCAATATTTTCTCTGGATTCCACATAGAAAATATCTAGGTAGAATAATATGAGAGAAAGTACTGGAGAAAAACGAACTTAAATCAGTAAGCCTAGAAATAAGGGGAAAAGCTAAGCCAGTACAAGCAACCACTCATGAATTAATCCCATGGAAATTTCTTAGAAAGCTAACATTATGAAGATGTTCTGCTCCCCAGATGGCCACAGTGATTGGGGAAGGTGGGCACTGGCCCTAGTGGCAAGGAAGCTGGTGACTCACAGGGTCCCTGGGGCTCAGAAGATATAATAATAATACATTTTATATATATATATATATATATATATATATATATATATATATATTAAATAATGAAAATTCAGCTTTGCTACATTCCATGCACTGAGCTACAAGCTTGACATACACTGTCTCATTTATTCCATACACTCTCCCAGTGAATTACACGCCATTATTATCCCATTTTACAGACTAAGAAACTAGGTTTTGTGAGGCAAAGAGAGTTGTTCAAGGTCACACAGCTAGTTAGTAGTGCTTCTGTTCACGGGAGAACTTGCTGGATCTTAACATTACAGAGCATCCGAGCTCTGTGCTTCTGCCACTTTGAACCGTATGTCCCAGTGAAACAGGAGTGTTGCTCCCCTGCTCAGAAGAACCTCCCCCCATCTCACCTTTGCTCCCCAACCTCTACTCAGCTTTCAATCTCAGCTCTAGTGCCTCCTCCTCTGGGAAGCTTCTCCCTCTTATATTCCCATAGTCCCTTCCACTTTGGGTCACAGGACAATCACTAATACTGTGAGTGCCTGACTGATTCTCCCCAGAAGACTATCTTCTTTGAAGGCATGAATCTTACTTATGTTGCTCACTGTTATAACCATGGTACTTAGTACGGTGTCTGATATACAATAGGTGCTCAAAAAATATCCCTTGAATGGATAAATCACCTAAGTGCTCCATTTACTGCTGAGGACACAAAGATTCAGAAAGGTTCTGTAGCTTGTCCCATGCCACACAGGATGCTAGGACACAGACACAGAGTGGAGATAAAAAGCCAGGTCTCTGAACTCTTGGCTGGGGCTCTTTCTACTTTGCTGCTGCCACCCTCTTACTTCGAAGCTCTCAGTTTGCCCCTTCACCATCTCAATCCTCCCATCCTTAGGGCCCCAGCTGCTGTCCCTTCCTTGCTTACACTGACCTCAGAAGGCCTGTTCAAGGTCCAAAGCACATTTATCAGGTAATTGATCACAGGTGCCTTTGCATGAGAAATTCCACTGTGGTTTCCAATCACTTTAAACCTCCCCTACCCAGAGTTAGTGCTTTTCTGCTGCCCTAGATGCACGTCCACTTCGCTTTGTAGCCTGTAGCAGGGCTCAGGTCAATATTAATTTGATTTTGCTGCACCAGGCAAAACACAGACAATTCTTCCTCTTTCTGAAGGTAATGACAGTGAAACAATAAAGGAAAAGGTCTCCACCCACAAGATTACCCAAGACAGTGAAATGGAGTCTCATTCCCTCTTCTTGCCTCAATTTTAAGAACGTCAATACTTGATACCCAGCAATGCTAGTCCTAGCGATCCAGTGTTTCCAGACACCTGGCTCCTCCCCGCCCAAACATACTGATTTAATGAGGGGCCTCAGCCATCTCTGGAATTCATACTCATCACTTCTCCTGCCTGTTAGCTAGCTAGTCTCCAAATTGAGCTATTCAAACCAATTCATCAGATTACCTTCGGAAACACTGCAGGCTGGTCAAGGGATGAAAGCAAATAACATGGAGATTTCAAATCCATTACCGAGCAGTTTGCTAAAGGAAGGAAACTGAACAGAAAGGAGAGGAAGAACTTCAAGGAAGCCGTTGAAAAATCCCCAGAAGTAATGTAACACAGATGCCAGCAGACAGGAAAGGGCACAGAAAGCAAAGAAGCCAGAGTTTGTGATCCTGTTGGTATGAGCTGTCACTCTGACCCTAAGTCAAGAAAAATAAAAAGCACAGTCTGCTATATACACATTGCCCCAAAGAGGAGAAAATATTAAAATATATTATTGAAGGGTAAAAATGTCTGGTTTCAGGAGAAAAATCTCAGCTCGTTTCATTCCTCTGTTACACGGTAAATACATTCATTCATCATCTGGCCGACCTATCTCTTTGAAATTCTATAAAATGCTGCCTACTTCATCTTGAAATATCTGTGCTCAGAGAAGAATGTGCAGTTTAAGCACAAAAGCTTTAAAATGCCACAGGAGTAATATCAAAAATCAGCTTAAGAACTTAACGCAACCAGACAAAAGACCAATAAATCTCAGGTATGAGAGTAGGTGCATTTTAATAAGAGAATTCTTGCGTACAGTATTACAGTTTTGCTTGCCAAATATAAGATATGTTCCAGTGTCCTATGTTCATAATTGTAATAAAAGGCCTTATTGTAAATGGTACAGGCAGGAGCAGAGGGGCTCTTTGGATTAAGGAGTTTTATTAAGGAGGCTGACTTACGGTTGCTGGGAAAATAGCATTGATTTTTCCAGCTTAAATCTTGGATTTAAGTTAAGCAGGTGAGTTTTGCTCCTTTTTTTTTTTTTAACCTTTTCTTCAAACAGCTTTTGATTTTTTTTAAATGGTTATTATCTAGAAAGATAGCCTCATTTTTTATTCTCCTGCCCTTATTTTTCACCTGATCAGGGACACAGTATTTACACTGATATTCATCCACACAATTATCTGTAAGTGGTTAGGAATGCTCAGATGTACTTTTCCGGGTTAGGGAAATACCATTTTTTTCTAAACTGTCTCTTCAGAAACACAAGCTCCCATTCCACATTGCAGCAGGTGATGAGAAAAGACTGTGGCATCTCGGTTCTTAGGGGCCTTGAAGAAGGCAGACCGCCCTCAGGATCCCATAGCTGAAGGTGGGCTGAGAGCAGGGTGTTGTGCCAAGCGGTTCTTCCCGGATGGGAGTTGGTTCTCCTGCATCCCCGTGTGGATGGGACACAGTCAGAACAAAATCTATTTACATTTTATCATAGCTGAAATGCCCTGTCAGGTGGCAACATGGTCCACGGACAGAGAGGGAAAACAGACAAAGGAATTTCTGCTCCTGAAATCAAGAGCAAATGACCTTCACTTTAGGAAGACGTCAGGGTGAGTTACTTAGTCTCCACTATCTGTGAATGGAAAAACACAGATACACACAGAGATACACATGCATACATGCATACACACACACACACACACACACACACACACACACACACACTCTTAACTGTTAAAAGAATAAAACAGATCCCTAGAAAGGCCAGGCAAGTGCAACACAGCCATCACAGGCGCACAGGACAAAGCACTGGAAAAGTCACACTATTGAAGCCTTGCATAAGCCTGTGGGTATCATGAAAAGCAGAAAGTTTTTTAATTGGAACTTCATATAGGAAAGGGGAGTAAGGTTCAGTGCCCCCATGGGCTGGGGAGTTAGCCCCAGTGACCCTGGCCAGGGGAAGGGCCTGAGTAGCAGTTTTGAAACAAGTAAAATTCATCTTCTTTCTTGGACTTTCAAAGCACATCATCAGTGTAGGTGTGTGTGTGTGTGTGGAGAGAGAACAAAATATTTCCTATCAATCCCCTTTGGACTCATAAGCAAATGCTTGTTTACAGGGAAAAAGTAGCTTTTTTAGCGACTTCTATTGACAGAATGAGCCATACAAAGTATATATCATTGATCACCTGTCTGACAGCTCAAAATCAAAAGGGCGAAACCAGAAAGAACACTAACAGGGGAAAAGCCAGCAGAATTGGCCAAAATGCCAAGTGCTAAGTCATTATCTCCTCTGATCCGCACAGGGGAGGGAACAGAATCCCATTTGTTAGCTCTGTTGCATTGATTTCTAGATTCACAGAAGTCTGTCTCCAAAAGGACCCTGAACAGTCTCCAGTCCCTCCTTCTCATTTTATTACTGGGAAAGCGGAGCCCCAGTAGGTCTTGGGTTTTTGTGAATTTCTCAGTCTTAACATGTGGTAACTAAGCGACAGAGCCCCAGGTTCCTGGCTCTCTGGATGTGAGATATGTGAGGACAGTGAGAGCTGGGGGATGGAGGGGTAAGAAGCCCCTCCCAGTCTTGTCCTGTGAAGGATGTGGAGAGGCACTCCCGCCCCGACTTAGCGTGACCAAAATCATATAGGACTTTGACACTTTAATACTTCTGATCACCTGCACCCCCATTCTACAGATGCAGAAACTGAGGTTCCAAAAGCTGCCGTGGTTCATCAAAGTCACCTGACTCATAAGTGACTCTAAATTTTACTCTGCTGCTTCCTCTTTCTGCTGTGTCAAATGTTTCAAAAACAGATGCAGGTCACAAAAGAGAAAGAGAGAGAGAAAGCAAACAAAAGGAAAGCTCCCTATACCCCCAACAAGCTGTAGTGAGGCTGACCCACCACATGCACACACGCGCACACACATACACATTCACTTCACTGTTAAAACTATTGATTAGTACTTGGAATGCTTATTTTACATCAGTTTTCTAAATGAAGGTCAACATTTAGTTTTGCAGTGTACACTGAATTAAAATTGAAGTGAGGTTCCTCAAAGAACTACAAGCTTCCACCCTGATTCATAGACTTCTGTTACTGCCACACGTTTCTTTAACTTTTTGGAATGTCTAAAACTTACCCTCCTTAATGGAAAAAGAAGATGCAGTTGCTATCACCTCAGTCTACTGGCAAGTGTCCACACTTTAACCCTTCTATTAAGTCACGGCTCATCTCTATTTCTCTGGCATTTCTTGGTTGAAAATGAAAGTCTGACCTCAAGCAAACACCAAGCACTGGTCTGCAGGCTTGCAACCTCTCTACTCCACAGCAGAGGATTACAACTGTCAGCTGTACGCCTTTCAAGGTCTGCTCCCAGATGCCGTCCAGGACAGTGGCAGTAACTCCAAACCAGGGTGTCTGGTCTCTGAGCTGTGCTCAGAGCAGATTTATATCATGTAAATGGATGTTCTAATAAAGAGATTGGTACATTAGCCAAAACACAGGGACATGCAAAATGTATTAGGTGATTTATCGTCCAACAAGTTTCCTGTGGCAAAGTCAGCTAGAGAACCATTTCCAAAATAAATGTCATTTTAATATTTAATCTAAAAAGAATCATCATAACCATTACTAGTTTCCCCCTTTATAATTCTGCATTATCACCTATAATGGAGCAGGACACTATAAAACTGGGATGACCTTCTGCCCTTGCCAATACCAGTTTGGGGGAAAGTTCAGCACTGTTCCACATTACAGTCACATCTCCCAAATGTATAAAAGTCCCATCAATTCCCTGGAATTATGTAAACATGAGGATCTGGCATTATTGTGTACACTGTGTTAGTATACTTTCAATCAGTAATGATTGCCATTGCTAAAAATGATCTTTAATGGGGGTATATTTTTACCACATTAAAAATACCCATGACACTGCATTGTGGAAATAAAAGGGAATGGAAAAGTCTCTCATTCCCTGCAGAACCATGATTCTGAGTAACTGTAGCTCTGGGGGAAAAAAATGATGCAATATAATTAGTAGTAAAAAATCAATTGCAGTAATATAAACTTTTTTTTTTAATTGAAAAAAAGAGGTTTGTGCAGGTAATAGCAGGTTCTGCTGGTAGCAATTGCCAATTGCAGATAATACGTACGAATTTTCTATATTCAATTCAGCAGTGGATTATCTACCATCAAGGCTGCTGCTGGCCTCTAGAAGCCTTTGTGTTAATTAGAAAAAGATGTTCTCTGGCCTCACTACCCCTGACCCTCTGCCACCCTCCCCTGCCCCACAGGCTGTACATGTACATGCCCTCAGGAGCTGAATGCCAACTAGATTTCAGCTTCCCACCACCTCAAGTGCAAACTTTTGTGCAATGTACAGAATGTATACTCCTCTATGAAGGCCCTGTCTCTAGAAGTAAAGAAATTAAGGAACAAATCAATAAATTATGGTCTATCCATATGACAGAATATTAGGAAGTCATCAAAATGGTGTTTTACAGAATATTTTAAAATTTCAAACTATCCTTTAACAAATATCAGGGAAATATTTGTGATGTTATAAAGTTAGAAAAGTAGATTATAAAGCAAAAAATGCAATAGGATCCCAATTTAATCAACAAATTATCAGATGTAAATAAGATGAGGTGTACATCAAAATGTTAGCAATTATTATCTCCAAACAGTGCAATTATGGCTATCTAATTATTTTGTATGAAGTAAATCTCTGCATTTGAAAGATCTTTTTCAATGATCATGAATTACTTCTATAATAGAAATAAATTCTGAACAAAGAGTTCAAACAAAGAAATATCTATAATCCCATTCGCTTTTCAATCCAGGAAATAGTACCATCTAACTACTTACTCTGATCCAAAATCTTTCCAATTAAGGACACATGGGGATGCTAAAGCAACAAGATAGCAACTGACTGTTTCTCCAAGGCTATGATCCCCTTAAGGATAGGGGAGAAATCTACAGTGTTTAAAAAAGAAGAAAAAACAGTTTAAAGCAAGGGATGAAGGTTTGACTCCTATCTCCAGTAGCCATTACTGTATGACCTTAGAAAAATTATGTAACCTCTTTGATTATGTCTCTCCTTTTATATGATAAGGTTAATTATTTCTACCTTGAAGACTGCTCTGAGCATAAAATGACTGGACCAAAGCACATCATATGGTGCCTGGTACTTAATAGATACACAATAACTTATGTCTCACTATAATGATCTCACATACCTTGCATGTCCCCTAGCCCACAGTCTTGTACATAGATCAATAAATGCTACAATCAGTATATGGCTTTAGAATTAGAAGATGCCTAATCATCTCAGAGAGGAAATCTCAAATGTCATATGGCTGGGTCAGACCTACAGGAATCGCCATGTTAGAACAGATCCTAGGCTGTGTTGTCAATATAAGCACAGGTCCTTCTGAAAGACCACCACCTCCACTTCCTATTGTTTGTTTGGACAGTTTGTTCTGTGTATTAATAATATGATGTCAGCCCCTGGGTCTCTGCACCCCTGCTGAATGGACACTTAAAAGCATAATGCTTTCTTGCTTTGTGGGAAAGAGAACTCAGGGCAGATAGATGAGCCTGGACTTGCATTCAACCAAGCCCTTGGACCATTCTAAGAATAATGACAAACACACGGTACTTGCTAGGTGTTGGGCACTGTTACAAGCATCTTACTTATACCAGCCCATTTAATACGTAAGGATCTCAGCAGAAACTAACCTGAAGGGACAGAACCTCTGTGAGGTTTAAATCCATAAATGTGTTGAATTCTAACAGGAAAAGGAATTTGTAGTGATGCCAGGAAAGGACAAGACAGAAGGCCAACTCCTCCCTCAGACTGCAGAATTAGGGGATACCAACCACATGGGGTCAGGCAGCCTGGGGACAAGACATAAAAAGTTAGATAAGCTCTTCAGGGCTATAACGTAGCTTTTGTTACTCCTATATGCAGACTCAGACTTTTATCTAGACTAACAATTTTTACATCATCTTAGTGTTCTCTAACACTTTCTCATTTTTTGCTTATGTTCATTTTGAAAATATTAGCCTATGTGGGGGGAAAGTGTTCAGCACTAAGGGCAAGGTCCGGGGTGTTCTCCCACCCTTCCCTGACCCCTTCTCCCTTGGGGCTGTGGAGAGGGAGAGGAGGCCACCTCCTCCAGGACAGGGCTGTGCAGGCAATAGCCTGGGATGGGTTCACTGCAAAACTAATGAAATTAACTGAGGGGCCTCTCACTTGTCTGGGATCCTTCCCAAACTGTGCACCAAACAGTATTCACTTATTTGCTTTCCTGTATTTGTGCTCCCCAACTGCACAAGCTTCAGGCCCCACAAACCTGGATCCAGCACTGGTTACCAGGTAAAGAAAGACAAAGGAAGATAAACTCTGGATGGAGGCACTGGGGTCTGTCTCCTGGAAGGCTCTGGACTCTCTTGCAAGGATTTGGCATTATTTTAAGGGTATGAACATGTTCCCATCCAACCTAATGGCGATAAGTTATTTTTAGACTTTATTATTTTACTTATTGATAACTGACATCTGAACATGGTGAAAAAAGGCTTCATTAGCAGCAGACGCATCTTGCCTTCTGGCCATTCTGACAGATATAATGGAGCAGGGCTGGCGCCTCAAAGAATCACCCCTCCCTGGGCCACACTAAAGATGCCTTAAGAAAGAAAAAATAAGAGGAAGGCAGGGCTTCCAACCGCTGGGTGCTCTTTGCCTATAACCCAATGAGGCCCCTTCATCCCTAGGAGGAGGTGGGGTGCTTAGCTTGGCAGCTGATTCCTTAGAAATTGTGTCTAAGGTGTGGTGTAAGCCTCTGAATTATTAGCTTATCCTCAGCTTACACCCTGGCCAATACTGCTTTGAGTTTATGTTGTAAAGAATGAGGGAGAGGGATGGTGAGCATCTTAGAATAACTAACAAACAAGCAAAACCCTGAAGGTGGTTTCTCAAGACACCCAAGGCTCTCATTTGCATCAGTTTTTCCACATGCTCCTGACTTTGGAATGTTCCTAGAAACTCCTCCCTCTGCCTCTTAGCATCCTAGCTGCTAGCATTAATAAAACGGTCTTTTTCAGAAAAAGCAGGATAAAATTTTTTATATTCAGTGTTAGTACAACCACATACATATTTTATGTACCCAGGAAGAAAATATGTCAACAGACTAACAGCAGTTATATTAGAATGGTGATTTTTTTCCAAATTTTCTTTAATGTACATATGTTATTTTATAAAATAAAAGGGACATAATAAACTTGGAAGGGGAGAACATTTTCTTAGCAGTTCTGTCCCCACTACTTGGCCTACTGGAAGGCATCCAAATACGCTGTTTTAAGTGAATAATCTAGAGGAAGAGATGAGGATGTCGGGCTTGTCAACAACTCTTAGACAAATTTCCCAAAGCTGCAAGGCCAGCTTGGTAGAAGACTGCTCCTACTCTTCTAAAACTATTTTCATTAGACTCTTTCTCTCTATAATTATTTTCCTTAGCCATTTGGATGAGTTCAGTAAAAAAGGCAAAACCTGAAGAACATGCCATGATGCTGCTTTAAGCAACAATACAGAAATTAATTTTCTTCCTAAAATCCTTCAGGAATTTTGAACCACCTAAGTTCTTATGCAATGTTGATTTTTCAGTCCTTCAGCTGTCTTGTTATTATTCCTCATTTGCACAACAGAAAAAAAAATGTCTCTCGTTTCAACCAGTTGTGGCAAACATCAAGCCAAGTCAGCAATGAAAATTCTGATTTAGTTCCAACCACTCAAGGGTCTTCTCCATAGGATAAGTTGGCCTGGAAAATTTTGTGAATTTATGTTAAATACCATACCCTAGAAGAGAGAGAAACTCCTATCTTGTGGAGGGAAAAAGAGAGAAATGAGCAGAAGCTGGGTTTATTAAAGTTTCCTTATCTTGCTAAGGAGACCAGCCCTGGTGATGCTGAGTCAAGGCCAGCTCAACAACCTTCTCATCAGTCTGCCTGTTCCCTCTTTTAACTCTCCTTCCAATGGCTCCTCTGCCTTGGGATGATTTCTCCCTGTCTCTGCCTAGGCCAAGTGTCCATGGTAAGCAGGTTGGTCCCTTTGGTTCCCACCAAGGAAAGGTGACCACAAATAATCCAGATTAAGAGCCACACAGTGGGAAAATATCTCTGGTAACTGTTGGGACATGGCAGAATCACGTTCATTCCAATCAAACCACAAAACAGTTCCAGGCAGGCTTTAGGTCAGCCCCTGGATTTTAATATGTGAAACCTGCAACCCACATGCTGCTCAAAGCCAGAGAGTTGCTGTTGTGGCAACATCGACTGGGAACCCAAATGCCTCCCTAATTCTTTCAAGTTCCAAGCAGTGAGCAATGGATAACATCCATGGGTGAATCTGAAGATCTCAGGCTCTCTGGTGGTTCAGCAGGCACTCAGGTATCTCACAGTGACTCTGGGTGGCCTCTGGCAGCATCAAAGTCCATCGGTCACAGATATGCAGGAGTGTTAGTGATGAGGGCACTCGTTCAGTGGAATGCCAATAATGAAGAACTCACAGTAGGATGAAGTCTTGTTAACAGTGTGGCCCATGGTACTTTCCAAAAATGCTCACAACACTACTTCCAAACCAGTGTATTCTTTCAGAACCTTTCTATTTGCCCATCAAACAATGGAGTTTATGTCCTCTTCCCTTTTCCTGGGAGGGTCTTTGTGACATCCTGGACCAAGGGAATGTTGCAGAAGTGATGCTGCAAGACTTCTGAGGGTGTCATCAAAGGCTAACTGGCTTCTGCCTGGTTCTGTCTCTCTCTGTCTCTCTCTCTCTCCATGCACCTTCTGAGCTCCGGGCTGCCATGTAAGAAGTCAGGCTACTCTGATGTGGAGAGACATAGTGAAAGAGAGAGAGGCCTCCCGAGGAGCCCCGGCTGTTAGAGACTTCCAGCCCAGGTGCCAGACGTGGGAGTAAGCGAGTCTTCAGATGATTCTGGTCGCAGCACTGACTGCAATCCCATGAGGAACCCCAGTAAGCGATGGAGGTATGAACAAGACACAGCATGGCTTGTGGAGGAGAGGATGGGCTGGGGTGAAGGTTGTCTTCACAGAGGGCATACAACTTGAGCTGTGTCTTGAAGGATGAGAAACAGCCCACCAGCAAAGGAACAGGCTGTCCAGGCAGAGGTATCAACAGACAAGGTGTGGAGGTATGAAACAGTGACAGGAAGATGCAAGGAATTCCTGGGGGTGGAAATGAAGGACTCTGTTTATAGAGCCAAGGAAGGACACAGCAAAAGGAGACCAGGATCTGATTTTCTTTTGACAAAGCTCATTCTGATTGCAAGGGAGAGGGCAGGGTGGGGACGGCAGGATCAGTTAATGCTATGGAAATAGTTCAAGTGAGAGATGATGAGAGTCCAGATCAAGGCAGAAGCAATGGATGTGGAGAGAAAATGGTAGTGGGAAGAGAGGAAGTGGCTCAGAAAGGACTTGGTCACCTGTTAGAGATAAGAGAAGAGTCTGAGGGGGATTCAGGTTTCTAGGTCAGAAAACAGGGTGACTGGTGGTGCCATTCACTGAGCTTTGATTACAAGTTGTGTGGAGGGCAGGTAGACACCTGCATGAAACCATCTGATCTCTGATTTATCATCAACAACAATGTAATAACCTGTTCTTTATTTTTTTTCAAGTTTACCCAATGACTTTGAATGGTTTTGGCCAGGAGTTCACTTAATTCTTTAGGTATCCATCAGAATTTTCAATAGAGTGTTGTGGCCTTTGGATGGAGCCCAAATACAGTAACCAGATCTGCAGGTATATCCAAATTCCTTGTGGGCACACAAGGTGAGTGAGCTTTCCCATATTTTAGAATACTAAGGAATCTTGAGCTCTGCCACCACTGAATTAATATTGATGGTCCCCTCCTAGAAATGTTGGACTTAGAAAGCACCTTGGATGTCATCAGCTCTGACCTCTAAAACTGCAGACTTTGGGTGGTGTCTTCAGATGGCAGGGGACAGGAGTTTTAATTCCACTGAAAGCAGGACAAGTAGGAGAAACTAGATTCTATGCAGAGCTGACCTGCAGTGGATCAATTTGGGGGTAAAGGTGGGTTGGCCAGAGATGAATCATAGACTTTCTCTCAACCAGACTGCCCAAGGCCAGGACTCTCATTTTCTAGATGAAGAAACAAAGGACTACAGAGGGTTAAGTAGCCAATCCAAGGTCAAACCCAAGTGAGGGCCAGAGCTGGGATCATTCCTGGGACTAGGACTCCTGTTCGTTTTCCTCTGCCGAGCCATCTCCAGGCCATCTCTGGCTTTGTCTTGCATTTTATTTTAAATGTCATAAATACAGAAAGTGGAAGATATTGCTGACAAATGCTTTTTCCACATAAGCAGCCACTTGCATTTAGGGAACTTTTTTTTTAATGTTTTTCCAACATCCACCAAATGCAACTGTGGAGTATGCAAACAAAATGCATACTGTGTATGGGCCAATCTAATGTAGCTGAGAAATAAGGGGTGTATTGTATTCTTAAAACAGATTCGAAAAATTAAGTAAAATTGTATCCACTGACAGAAAACGTAATTATTAATTGCTTTCCAAAATCTAGTGCTTTTTATTTTTCGAGATAAAGATTATAACATCACAGTGGGTGACTAGGAACTCGGTGATTACAGCCTAAACTTCCCACTCCCGATACAGTGCTCCCTTGAGCAGACAGCAGATGGAAATGCCAGCATCTGCTTGAATTTCTGCATCTGACTGCTGTCCTGCTGCTCCTTAAACTATTCTCCCCAGTCCATAGGACCTCCTCTTTACTTAGTCCAGCTGGCTTTTTTTCAAGTTTTGTTCTTATCTGCCTCTTTAGTATTTTTTTAAACATTTTTTATTGTTTATAATCATTTTACAATGTTGTATCAAATTCCAGTGTAGAGCACAATTTTTCAGTTATACCTGAACATATATATATTCATTGTCACATTTTTTTCTCCATGGGCTACCATAAGATCGTGTATATTTTTCCCTGTGCTATACAGCATAATCTTGTTTATCTATTCTACAATTTTGAAATCCCAGTCTATCCCTTCCCACTCTCCGCCCCCTTGGCAACCACTAGTTTGTATTCTATGTCTATAAGTCTATTTCTGTTTTGTATTTATTTTTTGTTTGTGTTTTTTTTTTTTTTTTTTTTTAGATTCCACATATGAGCGATCTCATACGGTATTTTTCTTTCTCTTTCTGGCTTACTTCACTTAGAATGACATTCTCCAGGAGCATCCATGTTGCTGCAAATGGCATTATGTTGTCAGTTTTTATGGCTGAGTAGTATTCCATTGTATAAATATACCACATCTTCTTTATCCAGTCATCCATTGATGGACATTTAGGCTGTCTCCATGTCTTGGCTATTGTAAATAGTGCTGCTATGAACATTGGGGTGCAGGTGTCATCCTGAAGTAGGGTTCCTTCTGGATAGATGCCCAGGAGCAGGATTCCTGAGTCATATGGTAAGTCTATTCCTAGTCTTTTGAGGAATCTCCATACTGTTTTCCACAGTGGCTGCACCAAACTGCATTCCCACCAGCAGTATAGGAGGGTTCCCCTTTCTCCACAGCCTCTCCAGCATTTGTCATTTGTGGATTTTTGAATGATGGCCATTCTGACTGGTGTGAGGTGATACCTCATTGTAGTTTTGATTTGCACTTCTCTGATAATTAGTGATATTGAGCATTTTTTCATGTGCCTATTGATCATTTGTATGTCTTCCTTGGAGAATTTCTTGTTTAGGTCTTTTGCCCATTTTTGGATTGGGGTGTTTGGTTGTTTCTTATTAAGTCATATGAGCTGCTTATATATTCTAGAGATCAAGCCTTTGTCGGTTTCATTTGCCTAAATTTTCTCCCATTCCATAGGTTGTCTTTTTGTTTTACTTATGGTTTCCCCGGCTGTGCAGAAGTTTGTAAGTATCATTAGGTCCCATTTGTTGATTCTGCCTCTCTAGTATTGAAAATGGCTCCCACTTACTCTCTCCTTTGGATAAACCCTTCTTCTCTTGGCTTTTATAATGCCACAGATAGTAAAGAGTTTTTCTCTCAAGGGCCAAATCTGATCAATTAGTGTTGCTTCCTGGTGTTGGGAAAAATTTTGAGGTAGTCTAAGCTCTCTGAAGAAAATCATGGCAATTGACCAGTGATGCCTGCAGTGGGTGGAGCAATGAAGAATGGTGGCTGGTGGATCTGCTATTTTGCCATCACTGAGTGCAGTTCTCAAGTGTCTGCCTCCTTTTTCAATCTTGTAAATGTTGGTCTTTTCTAAGGATCTGCCCTCAGCCTAGTATACCATCTGGTATATTATACACACTCAGAGATTGTTAGTTGCTTTCTCCGTGTCTGTACTCTCTCTCTTAATAATGTTTTCCATTGTTTCAACTACCACTGCCATATACCCAAGTCTTCAGTTTATCTCTTTTGACCTAGATATCCACTCGCCTGGTAGACAACTCCACTCAGGACACTAACACCTTAAGTGCAAAATGTCCAAAACCAAATTAACCTCTCTCACCAGCATTCCTCGTAAGTTTCCGTCTCCTCCCTATCTTTAGCTAAATGTGGCCAACTGGACATTCTCAGCTAGAGGACCTTAATCATTTCTCTTGGTTCCTGTCACTTGGGCCCCAGATGCAGGAGGGAGTGCTACTCCAGGGACCAAGACTCTTTAAGACAGCATGGCGTACTGCTTTCTGTTGTCTGCCCTTAACCGCTCACAGACTTCCTGGGCCTTGCCCTGCAGATAGACTACCCTCAGCTCTGGGCCCCTCTTCATTCTGGTGACACTACTATCAGCAACTATTATATATATATGTATATATGTATATGTATATGTGTGTGTGTGTATATATATATACATACATATATATATATATTCCGTCCCTGACTCTTGGTCTCTGTCAACACCTGGTTCTGCACAACATGGTGGAAGGCATTCCCTGAAATAGATGTGCCCATCTGACTCTGCTTAACCCTCATTAGTCTAGAAGGCTGCCTTTGCTGGAGATTGCCCCAACATTCTGATCCAGTTCCAGCCAGAAGTTTTCAGTTGGTTGACTGATAAGAGAGAACAAAAATGTGTAAGTTTTCATGAACAAACCAGCAGGGAATCTTCCTTTTTCTTTTCCATTCAAAATTGTCTCTGATAGTGTTGTCCCACTATTCTTTTTTATTCAGTCAACAGGCCCTGTCTGTGCTCTGGGAAATTCAGAGATGAGGTGAGAAGACATGGTTTTCTTTTAGGTCTGCTTTCTAGTTGGCAAGGACAGACCACAAACAAGAAAATAAATAGAAATAGAAATTATTACAGATGGTGACAACTGCTATGAAGGGTACAAACAGAAAGGATCTAGGGTAGAGGGTGGACTGGGGACCTCTCTGGGCATGTGACTTCAGCTGAATGAGGAGGGTAAGGAAGATGCTACCAGGGGAAGGAAAAGTGTGGGGAAGGTTGCCAGGGCTCTGAGCATTGGATCCATCAGTACATTCACACTGAACTAAAGTGGACATTTCATCTGGATCCTTCAGAAACAGGCTGTGGGTCCAGCTCCTGATTAATGTATAAGTGTTGGCACCATCAATTTTAAAGGTGCAGCAATTAGGGATTGCTGGTGACAGCTGGACAGTGAGGTGCCTTGGTGACTCAGGCTGCTTCTTGTTGTTTATAGATGCCTGTAGTGCAGCATGCACAGTTGGAGAGCTTTACAGTTAGGGGATAGCTTATTGTCCATTTTAGAGGGTTAGGCTGAGTGGTGTTGGAGTAACTGCTAAAGACATAAGTGCCCTGCCCATTACCGCAATTAATGCTGTATTAAAGCAGACAGTGGTCGTATGGAGTCAAAAGCTTCATAGGCCAAAATGCAGCCAACATTAAAATGTGGCCAGGACCAGGAAGACTATATGTTCCCTTTCTGAAGGGGCCACATTCCCCAAACATATCTTTGACGGACTCATGTAACTTGATAGAAACCTTCCATCACTAGAATGGGATTTTGTGAGTAGTTTTCTATTTTCCCATTTATATAATAAGCAATTGAAAACCATCAGTCATCCCGGCCGGTGCTCCTGTGATCCACATGAACAACCTCCGTATTTGACATATTTGACAAAAGTTATGAAGCAGGGCAGTGCCAGAGCCGAAATCCTAGTTTCCACATTTTATCTTTGGATGTTTTTCAGCATCTTCCAGAGTGTTGTCTGACATCTGCTTCCAGAGCCTTTAGGAGAAGAGATATATGACCAAGGCCAGTAGTTAATGCTTGGTTTTACAAACAATTAAACAACCATCCACCGGTTCACTTCAGTGACTAAGAAAGCACTGGGTAATTGCAGCAGGGATCAAAATGGATACGCTACACTGGGGCAATGGCATTCTGGGTTCAGTCCAGCGGTTCCAGTCATCGTGTTATCAAAGAAGCCATCTCCCCGGCCTGGAGTTGTTTCCATCTCTCCTTAGTCCACAGGTGAGAGCCGATGCAGCAGGGAGCCTGGCTTGCTCATCCTTCATCCTCAGCCTGCCCGACACATCTAAGCAATCAATCAATTGTATTGAATGGATGAATGAATGGATTGAATTAGTGAATTCTGATCCTACAAAGATAAAAACTACCCTTTTTTTTTTGGCTTAAAACAATAGAAATGTATTCCCTCACAGTTCTGGAGGCCGAAAGTCTAAAATCCAGGTGTTGGCTGGGACATGCTCCCTCTGAAGTTTCTAGGGGAGGATCCTTTCCTGCCTCTTCCAGCTGCTGGTGGCTCTAGGCATTCCTGAAGTTGTGTCCACATCACTCCAAAATCTGCCTGTCTTTACATGGCCTTCTCTTCTGTTTCTTACAAAACTCCTCTATTTTTAAAGAAAGTAATGAGAGCTTTTCCATTCAAACCTGCACAAAACATTAATGTGGGTGGGTTTATTTCTAGGACTAGGGCTGGTATCAAGGGAAGCACTGTGTGTTGTCTTTATGTGTCTGTGTTGTTTGCCTTCATTCCTTACCAATAAGCCTTAAACTGGTTGATTTAATCTTTTCCATTTGGTTGTTTCTTGCATTGTGACTTGGCTCTGTGCTTGGGTGGAAGGCGGCATCCTTCTGATTTTACTGCTCTAGGAAGCAGGGTTCAGGGCACACGTGCTGGAACTATTCCTATCCTTGTTCTCTATGGAGGGCCAACATTACACAGAATTAAAGTGCATAATACATATCTCCGTTCTGTTAGAATTTCTTTTCTAAAATTTCAGTTATGCTCACTTATTTTTTTTTTCATCTCTACTCTTTTTCATACAGTAAAATACAACTTAGCAGGAAACACAAGTTCCAGGGCAGTTTGGGAAATGCCAGGTTAAATCAACACAGCCAGATTTCCTCGCTGCAGGATTTATCAGAGCCTTCCAGATGCTCTCAAGTGCTGTGACTCTCCAAATGGGGCTATAGTTTTTCAGTCTCCAGATTTATCTGATCTCAGAAACCTTTTAGTGATGAGGTTCTCTTGGGACTTGTGTTTCATTGAAGACACTTTGGGGAACAAGAGAGTATACATTCTTTGTTGTTTTCCTTTGTTTCTTTACATTATCACATCTTTTCTCCAGTGTTTCTCTAAATATAAAATGATCTTCCTGCTTTTCCCTCTATCCAATTTTGGCTATCCCTTAATCAAAAGTTCTGATTTAAACAAATAGGTATGAAGTACATTTGAAATTAAAATTAGACTAAACACCTTTAAGGGTTTGGCAAATAGAGAGAGGCTTGGGAAATCTCAGGTCCCTGAGTTCTAAGGAGGTGGGTTTCCCTGCCAGCAGGCGGTGTGAGTGTAGGGCCTAGAAGTGCCTCTGTGTCATCGTTCCATAGCCAGCAGTGATCAGAAAAGGACTAGAAACACTTATCCCAGTAAAGGTTTTTTTTTTTTTCCAGAATCTTTATAACCCTAACTTATAAACCCAGTTTTCTGGAGCCTTGAACTTTTCATTACTTGCTTCTGCAACATTTCCTCTTATTCATCAAAATGCCAGATGGCACATACCATGTTTTACATCAGAGTGAATTAGAATTAAAGTTAATTTTTGTTTTGGCAGGATGTCTTTAAGGCTACATGACCCCCTTGAGAAAACTGTCTATTTTGAGATCTCAGAAGTCCTCAAGGCACAAAGGTCAGGAGAACATAAAATTCATGTCCAAGATCCACTGGCAAACTCTCCCCGTCTCCAGTGACCACCCTTCTCCTGATGTCTTGAAAGAGTCACCTGCTTCAGATGCAGTGTGACAAGTGTCAGCCCTGGCTGGGGGCCAGGGGAGGGGGCCCAGAGATGAGAGGATGGGGGTCAGTCACCAGAAGCCTCCTGCCTTGATCACAAACCACAGACACAAGTGCAGCCCAGTGCCACAGGCTGTGACAAGCCAGAGAAGGCAGCAGATTTCTAGCCGTACTGGCCCCAAGAGAGTCGCCCATCCTGAACAACTGTCGCAAAGCAGGGCTGACTAGATTAACTCCTTCCGGTTTACTATGGAATCTCCTACTTTCACTGCATTTATAGCAGGTGTTTTGTTGATTTATTTTTGCATGAGGTCTCAGGATGTGGGGTGGACTTGAGAATTGTTTGGGGTAGGAGGACTTTTTTCCGCATCTGGCTTTTTCCCAAAAACAGGGAGTTTTGGCATCTGTTCGTGCATTGTATAGTCTTTCCCTTTTGCCCTACACAACCCTCAGAAACCTTCCTCCCCACGTGTGCCCTATCTTCCTCCCTTTTCTCCAGCTCCATGGTTTCCTTTCTCCACCTCCCCAGATTTCCTTCCTGAACCCGTTGCTGTAGCTGTCCAGAGAGGCTGTAACCTTCCTCCTCTAGCCAGAGTAATCCGATCATCCTTTCCTCACTGCCTGCCTGTGAATGAGGTGGTTGTCCTGGTGGTCAAATTGAATTAAGGGTTTTGCTTGCAAAATCCCCAATTTATTCTGCAGGGGCCCCAGTGAAGACCCTAAAATTCAAGTTAGGAGACTGAGGGAGCAAGACAAGAAGTCCCTGAGGTGGAGCTACCAGTCTCTTTCATCTGGTTGCTCTGAGCTGCAACCTGGTGTTCTGGAAATTGCCTGGACGTTGGGGGTCAGACAAATTTGACTTTGAATCAAGACTTGGCCATTGGCTGCTGTGTGCTATCAGGCAAGTTACTTAACTTCTCTGAGCCTCTTATCTATAAAAAAGGAGATGACAGAAATATCTATCTTTCAGGATATCAGTATAAAGTATGTAAAATGCCTGATACTGAGGGAATGCTCAATCAAGGAAAGTTCTTACTGTTTAGAGTGGGCCTGTGAGGTATGAAAAACAGAAATGAAGCTGAGGAAGTGGTGAGGCGGCCTTCCCTTGTGGAGGCCACAGCTTTCACCTTGCTTGAGCTGCACCAGCCAGTTGAACAGTGATGAAGCCAAGGGCTAACCTGGGTCACTGGCACTGCCTCCCCTTGATAGGGCGTAAGGACATCCTCTTAGAAACTCTAGTGTGGATGTCACCTCCTTGTCCAAAATGACTCCACAATGAGTCTGTTTCCTGTCTGGTACCAAGTGAACCTGTTCTCCTGCCCTCCCTGCTGGTGACTGTCATACCTAGAGGAGGGGACAAAGCACCACCAAGATCCCTGGAAATGGCTCTGCTAGAGAACAGAAATCCTCCACAAAGCACCAAGTAGAAAGGCTATGGGATCTGCAAATGCAGGCTGTGGTCCTGACCCTTGACTTCAGTCACTGTTTGAAGACAGGATGTCACGTATAGTGAGCCAAGTCTGCTTGTTTAGAAGGGAAATGTTCTGGTTACTACAGCCCTTAAAAGTTAAAACTTTGAAGAACTTGGAATTAAAACTGGCTGGAGGCATGTCATCTGTGTCCTCAGACTTCTGTACTAAATACCCTTGGTTTTTGGTTACTTCAAGGTGCCATGCTGAAGGTGTATCTCCACTGATTGCTGGAAATTCACTGGCCTTTTGATTAGTGGCCATTAGTTTTGCACTTGGCCATTCATTTTGCACTTGGCCAGTCCATGGGCACTGGGCACTGGCCTACAGGAGCCTCTTCCTCATTGCAAAGACTGGCTCCCGTGAACCTTTCAATAGATCTTGTTCATCAGGGTCTGCATGGCGGTGGATGCAGAAAAACCAGGAGCCTAGTTCCTCCCAACTCAAATAGTACCTGAATCTATGACTTTAAACAAGTGATGGCACCTTCCTGGGTTTTCATTTCCTCACCTGTAAACAGAGGGTACTAAACTGGAAAACAAAAAAGTCCTTTTAACTCCAGTAGTCTATGAGTTTTCAATGTGATTTATAAACGAAAGTCTTGGCATCTGGAGTGAAATTAAGAAGCCAAGACTTGGTATTTGAAGCTCTTCCACCTGAACAAACACTACGCCCACAAAGTGTAAATTCCCACTGGTAAGGAAAACAATGGGACCACCCTTGGAGTCGGGGGGTGGGGGACCGTTCAAGACT
Organism: Camelus ferus; assembly: GCF_009834535.1. Taxonomy (NCBI): domain Eukaryota; kingdom Metazoa; phylum Chordata; class Mammalia; order Artiodactyla; family Camelidae; genus Camelus; species Camelus ferus. Next base: position 10,719,899 of record NC_045721.1, read on the forward strand.
TCACTGAGAGAGAGAGACCTCTTTTCTCAGCAGCAAATAACACTCCCACTGCCAGGTGAGATGATCATTAAAACCAAGGAGTAATGGAGAGCATAAAATAGACTTTTACATGTAGTGTTAGAACCTCATCAAGGAACTAAATTAGCATGGTAGATAAGATAGAGGAGCTACATTTTTTTGAGTACTACTCAGTCTTATTGGTATATTTTGTAATGTCGGGGAAAATTTGGTAAGAAAGTTGGGAAGTGTTAGGAGGAGAGGTTACGTACCCATATAAAAATGTATATGAGTATAAAATGCTTTTAGATGCTTCTCCATGGTTTTCTGGCACTTAGTACTATAATGAGGTCAGAAGTTAGTCTGGTGTTTTATCTTCTACCAATAACTTGTTTTGCAGAGGATGTCGTTTCCTACCTGGATATTTGTAGCATTTTTTTTTGTCCTTGTAATTCAAAAATGTTTTAAGTATGTGCCTAGATGTGGGTCTTTTCAAATTGATTTTATCTGAAGCATGTGAACCCATTCAATCTATATATTCCAGTCTCTTTGCAGCTGGAAATGTTTTCTTCAATAAAGTCATTATCATTTGTTTCTATTGTTCTACTTTTTTCATTAATAATACTGTAATTCTTCAGTTGGATTTCCATTCTCTTTCTCGGTATCTATCTCTTTTTTAAATAATTCTTCCTTTTCTCTTATCACTTCTAACTCATTGTTCTTTTCCTATACATCCTGCTAGACCCATCAAGATTAACCTCCAAATCACTGATTCCATTTGGGAATTCTGGGTCCTCCCAGAAAGGGCCCAGAACTATCCAAGATTAGGAGGGTATAGTGGCTCGTGTTTCTATGGGTTTGCAGAAAGATCCATTCCAGAGAGGCAGTGAATCTCCAGAGCCTGTGAGCTGTGGGGTCTGAAGTTTCCACAGGTGATGGAAGCTGACATCCTGCTCACACGGAAGAAGCTGAGATCAAGCGGTGCAGGATCTTCATGCCAGGCCTGCCAAGGAAGCATCAGGGAAGTCTGCCCTGAGCAGTAGCTACAGTGGGTGGCGAGGACTTGATCACAGAGGATGGGCTGCAGAAGAAGTAACATTAAGGGCAGTGATCCTAGAGTCTAAGAACCAAGGGCCTGTTTCCAATTTTGAGGGGCTGCATATGCCAGTCAATATTAAGCTTCTTGCTGCCTTGGGAAGTGAAGGGTTCAGGTCAAGACTTTATTGTATTTAGACTAATCCAAAATGTGACTTTCATTTCACTTCAGTTTCATGAAGTGAGTCATCCTGGTTACACATAAAGAGTTCTGGGAAATCTTCAGAGTAATACTGCCAGGCAGGCATTAGTACCCCCATTTTACAGATAGGAAAACAGAGGCACAAAGTTGAGTAGTGATTTTCCTAAGGTCCACAGCTCATTGTGGCAGAGTCAGTATTCAAATCTAGAACCACCAGATGACTGAGATCTTATCCGTTACATTTCACCATGTCTAGAGCATCAGGGTTATACATAGCTTCGTATTTTTATGTGTCTTCCTAGGAATCTTAGCATGCAGTTAAAACAGAAACTTTCTCTTCTATTTTGAAATATGTTCCTTCTCATCACCTATGACTTTGGATTGTCCCTGAAAGTTCATGGATAATGCTGATTTATAAGAAAGAGAAATACTTACTGTCTAATCTTAAGAGAGGTTTCTAGATTTTCACAAACTGAAGAATAATACCAAAAAAGAAAGAAAGAAGGAAGGAAAAAGAACCAGGGTCAAGATCAGGGAAGAAAGCTTAAGTTACTACATCTTTTGGATCAAGGAGCCTTGAGAAAAATAGAAGACAACAGCCCCTACTTGTAGGAGGGCCCTGCACTTGAAGATGACCAAAGAACTAACCGAAGAAAACAGGAATGATGCCAACTGTCTTTGCTGAGGTTTAATATATGGTCCTATCTATTTCCAAAGCTTGAATGTCAAAGTATGGTTTTGTATATTTTACAGTCCTGGCTCCTTACCAAGTTAAGACTCATACTAATAGTTATCGGGCAGTTGTTTTTGGTGAAGTGTAATTTTGTAACAAACTTGAGTAGCCTTTATAACAAATGCACTATTGTCCTCTGCATTTTTTTATGCAGTAGGTGAAATAATGATGTTAGACGATGGCTCCCCCACTGCCCTCTGAGATCTGTGCCTCCTTGGGAACATAAGCAAAAAGAGAGGCAAAGAAGGAATATTCTCAACACGTGGTGACTTCCTAGATTTAATTGCTCCATTTCCAGCTCCAAAATAGCCCATGGCTCTGTGTGGAGAAACGGTTTGTTACCATGAGTTTCGAGAAGGAAGAATGCAGTCTTTAAGTTGTAATTCTCTAGAGGATATCAAATGATCATAAGGAAAACCATGAAGTCAGTTCAGCTTCTGACTCAAAATTTCAAAGAAAAAGAAAAGTGATAGAAAGTTTAAGCTGCAGGAAAATATAGTGTGTACATTTAGAAATTATTGTACGTAAACAGTTTTTTTTCTCATCTCTCAAATGAGTCATTGTTTTCTTAATACAAGTTATCTTATTACCTGTTTCTAAGAGGACGACGTAGGCAGTTTTGTAAATATCTGGATGGAACTGAAATACAATTGCTAATACAAAGTGCTTGCAGTATCCCAGGCATTTGACCCCCCAGGCACGCAGCAGAAACAGCCCAGCCCAAAGTTCCAAGGCACACAAGAGTCAAGTGGTCTATCACAATCCTCAAAGCAGCTTGACATGTCATTCTCACAAAAATGCGTGCCACTTGTCATGAAATTCTGGATGTTATACGTTGCATCACATGTATATAGTTACACGTTCAAATATAATTTATGATCACACCAGTTACGAATGGGGGATGAATGAGCAAAGAATATAAATACATATTGGGTTCTGCCTAATTTCTTTTAAGCCTGTGGCAAAGTGGTATTCCCTGGTTCCCAGCCTTTCCTTTTCTCTCTGACCAGCCACCACTTAATATCATTTAAGTCAATAATATGGGTTATGAAGTTCCCATTCATAACACAAATTGGCTGTACTTTGAGATTTAAAGCTAAAGCAAAAGATGAGTGTGTAGCTATTTTCACCCAGGCACAGAGTATATGATTCATCAGTTAAAATTCTCATATGGCTTTTTTGTAAGATGAGGTATAATTTGCCCAAAGTCCACAAACCAATACCTCATTAGGATTATTTAACTCTTAAATTTCCCCAGTAGTGGGAGTGAAAAGTCAATACTGATCTTTTAAAAAATGATTTGGCAATATGAATCAAGACTCTGAAGAATGTCTGTATACCGTGGGACAAAGGCTTATAAAAATAATCAGGAAAAAAAAAAGAATCAAGGATGTGGGCAAAAGTTTAAATATGAAGATTCTTAAGTATGGGCCCTTTATATGAAGGAATATTATGCAGTCATTAAAAAGCACAACAGAAAAATTATAATAATACTAATATATTCAAAATGAGGAGCAGTCATGAGTAAAAATAATTAAGATATTAAACTTTACATATATGATCCTGAAAATATAATGGTACATAGGATAAATACTGAAATAAATTTACAAAGTAAATTACATTGGTAGTTATTGCTGGGTGGTGCTGATTCTGTTTTCAGCTCTATATTCTTCTGTATTTTCCAAAATGTCCACAGTGATCTTGTATTAATTTCATAATCATAAAAATAATACAAAGTAAAAATTAAAGATATATATGGAGCATACAAAGCAGTACACAAGATAAAAAAGCTGTTCTGTATATGCAGCTTTTAAGACTGGTCCCTACTCAAAAGCCCTCAACCACGTAAATTATTGATGGGGTCTAGGAGCTTTGACATGTAAATTACTCAAGATCTTCTCCCTTGTGTTCTGCATAGACAGAGGCTTACAGAATCCCTTTGCTGGTATTCATCTGCCTGTCCCATAAAACATGATCTAGCAAGTCCTTTCAGTCAAGCCTGAAAGAGGGGAAGAGGGCCCCAGGTAACATGATGCACCCAGAGCATGTCTGTAGCTCTGACAGGTGCAAACTACTCCACTCGTCTAAATATAAATGGACTTAGGCAGTTTGGAAACAGCCTTTCCCACTTTCTATTCTGATCAAGCAAAAGAATGTTCTCTTCTTTAGTTCTGACTCTTGATGCTGGTTATTTTTATTTAGATTTACTTTGCAATCACTTTTGTTCAAAGAGAAGCTATGTTAGAATCTAAGAAGAAAAAAAAGAAAAAGATTTCTTTTCCAAAATTTTACATGATTTGAGTAGTTTTTGAAATGTACTATGTTGAGGAGATAAAACATCTTTTGATATTTTTAAATTTTTTTCTGGATGAGTAAAAAAGCTGACATCAACACATGCAAAAAGAAATACTGTCCAATATTTAAGCCAAAAAGAGGGTCTAATTTTTAATCTGCAAAGTGGAAACTGGAGGAACATATAGAACTCAATGCGGTTGCCAATCCCTGCCATGTTCTCTCCCATTACCCCTGCACTATAATGCCCCCTTCAGGATCCCGCTTAATGGTCAGTTCTTAAAGGTCAGCCTTCTCTGACCTTCCCCACGCCCCATCCCCACCTCACTGCCACACATGTGCAGTCTTCTTAGTGCCCCAGGGATTTGCCTTTCACATGTTTATCCCACATCGTTATTTACTGGCTTAAGAGCTTCTCAAGAGTAAGACTGTATTTCATTCATTTTTCCATTTCCAGCACCCAGGTTTACCATAGTTTGCTGTTGAATGAATGAACAAATGTCTAAGAAAGGACTGAAAAGTCACAGATGAGCCCAAGTGCAAGGAAGAAAAAAGACAGTGCTACCACTAACAGCCACAGAAAAGGACAGTTTCAGGGAAAATGATCATTAACTATGCTTAGCCATTGTTGGCTTCTTGATTTGAGGGAGGAGAGTTGGCTTATTAAATGAAATTAATGCTAAAATTCACTGCCAGATATTAGAAAAGGAACTTGGTATGCATTGACTAAAGGGTTGAAATTTTCCATTTTCCATTTCCCTCTTTGTTGTGATAAAATGAGAGGGTAAAGCAAGATCATGTCTAAAGACCAGACTAGCTCTCAGGTTCAAGGGCTCAGGACTGCTATGAATTCTGCTGGAACAGTCCTCCAGAGCTTGCATGCCAGCTCTATTCTGATCGCAAAGAAGACTGCTCTTTTCAAACTCAGAGACACCACACTCCTACCTACCAGGACTGTGGTGTGCCACAACTAAGTTTAGCCCCACTCTCCTAGTCTGAAATAGTCACTTAAATCACAGGGGAAATTATTACCCATGGTTTCCTAGATCTATGTAAGGAAGATGCTTTCAAACCCTAATGCTATAAAGTTGTATTTACTTGTCTCAACTCCTTCCCAGTTTGGTTCAGATCACCCTTTGCCTGAATACATTTTGCAATACCTGCTGGCTCCTTATCTCTGCCCACTCCTCTAGCATGCTCCATCTACTTGAGAAATGTAGCCAGCACTTGGCTTCATAAATCTACAACCTACTCATTAACTAATAAAAGGGGGTTTAGAGTTGGCAAAGGGAATATTGCACAGAAATTTTAGTTGCCAACTGCCTACCAATAGCTGATTTCACAGGTGGTCTTTTATCAGATTTGTCCATTGAAAGAGAAGGAAGAAGACTAATGACCATCCTTCAGACAGGAAGAATGAGTCTGGGGAAGTTCTCTATAGAGCTGAAGGCTCTGACTGGATTATTGTAATTGACAACAGATTTTGTTTTACATTCCTAGTAAAATTAGAAGCTGCTCTTACATCTCTTAAATCAGAAATTCTCACATGCCATATTCAAGGTAATGAATTTTCATAAAGCTAAATAAATCCAATGTGAAGGACTAGCCTTTACTCTGAGATTATGCCCTTCCTGCATTTTGTTTTTATTGCTATTAAAGAGTACTTGCTTGTAATAAAAGGATGGCAACAGAAGATGGAAGATTCATTTTTAATGTCTTGGGACTTTAAAAAACTGGTAACCCTATATCAATTTCCCAAATTCATTAAAACTAGAAAATTGAGATCCTCATTCCTAAAATGGCTAGCTTAGAGCTGATCACCAATATATACTATATATATGCATACTTAAATTGATCTCATATGGGTGGAGGGGCTTCTGGTCTCTTCTAAGTTCATCATTCTCTACAGACCTCAAGCTGTAGCACAAAGATCATGGAGGCCCCATAGGCACAGGCTGAATCTATTAATACAGATTCAAGTCAGTTAGTTTCCTCGAAAATATACCTACTTGAGAAACCCTCAACTATATATGAGGTACTCTGTGAGATGGGTATTAGTCCTTTGCCCCAGTAACAACTTTATAAAAAGGATTTTACTGTATTCCTTTCACAGTAACACCTGGACCATGACCGGTACAAAGCAAGCGTTCACTAATGACCTGATAGTGTGGAAACACTATCTCTGGAGTAGGGATACCGATCCTGAAAAAACTCCACCTAAAACATAAGGAAACACACTTGACATTCCCTCGGGGCACTTAAGGGATCCTCGTGTAGGGGAGAAGTAATGGTCATCTGTGAACCCCATGGCTGAAGTGTGAGACGAAGGCGGGTCCGGCGGGACGGGTAAATGTAACTGCCACCCCGTCCCTGTGTGTAGTGTGACTTTGCCCGGCTAGGGCTTTGCCTTGTAAGAGGGAACTCTGCCAGCTGCCTGCGTCCAGCCCTCTTGGCTGTAACGGGATGCTCTTCTGTAGGAAAGTGCCTCTGCCCCCTGGCGCCCGTCCCCGGGCTTTTGATGAAGCAGTGACCCACAGCCCCCTTCTCAGCCCCTGGACGCCAGCCCTATCACTCCCGGCGCGCAGTCGATCACGTGGCGCGGCGATGCTCTCGGGAACCGCGGCTCCACGGCCATTGGTAGACGGCGAGCGTCCCAGGCGTGCCCATTGGCTGAGAGGGGCGTTCACGTGAAAGGGGGTCTCCGATGGCATCCCGAGTGGGGAGAGGTAGCCCAAAAGTTAAAGGGAGCCGCGCAGCGGCTGGGAACCCGAGTCCAGGGTGAAGGGCCGCAGGTAGGAGGCGGGCGCGCTGTTTTCACACAAGGACGGATGCGGCTGCCCGCGGAGGGCGCCAACCTGAGCCCTGGCCCCCGCTCCTGTCGTCGCCGCCGCTGCCCCTGCCACCCCAGGGCGGATGCTGCCGCGGGCTGGCGCCTCCGCACCTCGGGGCTTATGAGCTGTACCAGGTACGTCCTCCCTAGGCCCGCGAGGCCGGCTGTCCGGCCTCAGAAACGGCAGCGAAGGGCGCGCAGCAGGGACCCCTCTGGTTCCTGCCACCTACACTTTCTCTGTTCAACTTGCAATTACACTTAGGGGCTGGGACACTCTAGACAGGCTCGAGGAAGTTGTTGCTTCTACGTGAAGAGTGCAATCCAGGGACAGAGGTGGGATGGAGCCTGGCCGGACCCACGTGTTGCATCGAGGTGAGGTCCCGGCCGCGACATATGGGGCTGGGACTCCAGATACCCTTACCGCTTATTTTGCCGAGTTCGAACCTGACACAAGGCTTTTCCAGCCTAGGACCCGACACTTCTGGAGGGTGTCTCCAGAGTTGGGCAGTAGGGTCCGCAGCACAAGTGAAAGTTGCTTCATCTCTCTCCGGACGTCGTTTTCCCGGTAAAACGGAGGGAAACACACTTGGTGATCTCTCAGGCCACCAAGGGAGATGGGAGACGGAGCGCTGCGGCGGCCGGGGCCTTCTGGAGCTGAGCAATCTCCGGCTCCCGGTCTGCAGACCGGCTGTCTGTCCCAGGCCGGCGGGGACGAGGTGGCCGCGCGGGGACGCTCTCGCGACGCAGCTCCGCCCGGCGTGGCCCTGCCGCCCCGCCCTTGGTGTGATAACTCGGGCTCCTCCTCCTTCTCGTCTTCCTCCCCCTGCCGGTCACAACTCCGGGAACCCAGCCCAAGCCCTGCCTCCCGGACACAACACACCGAGGCTCACGTAGTCCGGTGGCGGCAGCCTCCCCTGACACCTCCCTCCGAGCTTTCTGATGCAGCAAGCCAGCTGGAGAGGGGGCTTCCCCGCGGCCCAAAAGGTGGGTGCCAGACAGGGGAAAGACCTCAAGGAGGGGTTGGGGTCAGGGTGCAGTCCGGCCTGGCTGGACCCAGGGGGGAGTGACCTGTGGGCTCTTCGAAGCCAGGACGCCTTGGCCTGCCCGCCCCCACCCCCACTGCCCTGTTCACACCACCCTTTTGAATCCGGGGGAAAGGATGTGCTGCAAAAGAGGGGGTAGGGGGCCCAGAACATACTAGAAGATTTAGGCTGTGCCCTGCTATTGTTTCCTGCAAAAGAGAAAATTGAGGACAGACTTGACTTGAGGACTTGGAGAATTCCTAGATGATGTTGGATCCTGTGGTCTGTGTGGCCAGGACTTCCTGGGAGACCCAGGATCCAGGAAAAGAGAGAGTTAGGGCTTTGAGGTGGGGTGCAGAGAAGAAGAGGAAATGGTTCATTTGGCAGAGTTGTCTAGGAGCCAAGACTAAAGTGAAGACAGCTGGAGGACTTACCACAAAAGTAGAGGTATTTAGGGAAAAGTTAGTGGGAAGAGAAGAACACCCAAGTATCACTAACAACCAAGAATGTCAGAACTAGAAGGGATCTCAGAGGAGAAAGCTCAAGCCCAGAGAGGTTGAGTAACTTGCCCCAAGTGGCACAGCTAGGTGCAAGTATTCCTAGGCCAGTGTGCTGTGTTTCACATTGGACATTTTTAGTTGGCAGACACTGTGCCATCTTAACTTGTCTCTTTCCTATAACATGCAGCCTCATCCACAGATATTTATCTCTAAGATGCTTTGGGTAATAGTGACAGAATAGAGGAGTACAAGTGGCTTCTAAGGCTATGAATAAAGGCCCCATGGTCTGAGTAGAAAGGGAAGGATTCCAACTTTATTCATACTGTGTTGGCCAAACCTTTAGGGAGGAAACAAATGCTGAAGGGGTAGTTGGTCATGTCTTTAAAAAATTATAACCTGGTAACCTGGTTGTGAATGTTGACGTGATGCAGTTTCAGTGTTTCTTGGTGTGTCTGATTTTTGTCTTTTCTTATCAAAGTACAAAGAGAATAGAGGAGGCAATGTCTTGACCTCAACACACACACAAAAATTTACTTCCTATAAAAGGCATATCAGACATTTAGCAGCTCAGTTGCCTGAACTGTGAAAGTCATGGTGTTATTTTGTACAAGTTGATAGTTTTTACAGAAACACAACATCTAACTCTGGCCAGCTGTCTTGAAGAAGCTGTGTTGTAGACTGGTGGAACAGGGAAAGCATTATGCAGAACTATCCAAGTTCTCTGTAATTTTCAGAGTGTTAGGGTTTGCTCTCTTTTGACCAGAAACACTGCAATCTACCCTTGGGTATATGTCCCAGTGTCTCATGGGGCAAAACTCATCACCTCAGAATCTATTTGGAAGCAAAGATTTTGAGAATCCGTACTGGTCTGAGTAACAGCTACTCATACTCTCAAGACCCTGTTCTGCAACGAACTGGTATCCAGGTGCTAGTTCATACTCTGTTGGTTCAACTGTGTGCCCACGTCTAAGTCTGTTTTTGCCCCTGACCAACGATGGTGACTCATATTCCCTGGCTTGGGCGAAGGAAAGGGCAGAATAGCGGAGTCTGTCAGGAGAGGGGGCCTGAGGTAAAACCCGATGCATCCTGTGTTGGAACTGATCATTTTCATGCCATTTGAGAATAAAACACATGTCCAAGTGCCTTCCTTTCAGAGATTTAGGAAACTATTACCTTGTATGTCTCGGTTGCTAGGAGTATTTCTGGATGATGGTCACCCCTGTAGTGGTCCATTTGAGAACTTCTAAGCAGAAAGTCAGGAAGCCTTACACCAAAGCAGCACTTTGTTGCACCAATTCTTGGAGAATAATCTGGTTAATAAAAGCTGGAATCTCCCTGTAAGGATAGGCAAGGGAGCCAACAGTCAGATTGCACCCTCTATTGAGGCCACCAGGGGTTAATGTCCTCCCCTCCAGTGTTGGTGACACTGAGGAAGTGAAGGGATTCTGGGCAGGGGTGTTTGTGTAATGAGCCTGGGGCAGGAGCCCTGGGAGGAACCCTTGGACCGCCAGGTTATCCTTTCTTTTGCTTTTCATGGAGAAATGTTGCAAAACCAATTAGGCTCTAGAAAGTGCCAGTGGAATTGTTTAATTAGCTCTGGCTCTGGCTCTGACTCCAGCCTCCCCTCCTCACCTCCAGTTCTTAAAGCTTGGTGATAAAAGGGATCTCAGGGGCACATTTATACTGCTGGGTCCAAACAGTGAAACTTTACCAAGGTCTTCAACTAAGTCTTTCTAACTTACAGGATTAGAGCTTGAGAGTGACTTTAGTTGACAGCAAGTGTGCAGACTCTTTCCCTGATCCCCTTGTTTTAGAATTCCATTTCCACAATATCTTGAGAGTTTCCCAGCTTTTTTCTAATGAGCCGTTTTAACGTGCAGGAAAGCACAAATAAGATTGGTTTGCAGGCTTGTTGGACATACACAGAGAGCTTGCAGTTGACCTTGTGCTGACGCAAGCGAGGAGGAAGTGGCTGTGGCCGAGGAAGAACCTCTCCTCCCTCAGTTCACACACAGGTTGTCAAGAGTGGGCATAGTGAGAGGGGCTGAGTGCAAGGCTTTGCCTACTGTTTGGTTATTTTTAGTTAACATATTAACATTTAGTTAAAAAAACAAAAACTACCTGTGTTAAAGGTAGAACTGAAAGTATAATTCCGATGCATTCTAACCAAGTTTTGCAATGAACAGGGGAAGAGAAAAATTCAAGTACTTTGTTCAAGTATAGGTTTTTTTCACATTGAACCTGTTAGTGAACCCACTGACCTTCTTTAAAGCTGTCTTGCCCAATTCAATGACAACTTTCCTTTTCAGAACAATTGCATGGGTATAAGAACAAATCATAGCAAATCTGCTTCTAAAATTTTCACTTATTTAACTTTGTTAGAGGGAAATAGTAAGACAGATATCCTTTCAAATGAATGTTTAGATAACTACATTATGGTTATAAATTGAGATAAGAACATTTAGAAAGGTTGGGCCAATTTAAACCAATACAGATATTTGTATTACTATTGTTTTGTCTCTGAATGTGTTTCTCCACTTGGTCATCACTAAGTGATTCCTGCATCCTGGAGAAGTACTGTATTTCTTTGGAAAATGAGATCAAAACCAATGTGTCTTCACCCTTTCTCATTTTTCTTTATATATTTGATTATGGAAGTGAGAAGCTGAAAATGAGATATTATTTATTGGACTGAGCCAGTGGTCTCCATTCTTGTCAGAAGATGAGCAGCGTTTTGCCTGTCCTCCTGAACTACCACCATCACCTTGCAGTAACCACGGTGGGGAGGGGAGGGGTAGGGGGATTAGGGGAGGCCTGAGTGCCAGAATCCCAACACACTACCACATATAGACGCCTTTGTAGTAGTGAGGAGAGATGCATTTGAGAACTAAACCAGATCCTGTGTTCTGTGGTTCTCAGACTAGAGATTTTAATGCTGGTTTCATCACTGACTTCTTCAGTTAGCCCACTGGAGCTGTCAAATCAGAATATAAATTTGCCATGGTAATTAGAATAAAAATGACTTGGCTTTAGAGAGGGAATCATGTTGAATGGTTTTTGGCAAATCTTAAAATACTTGATGTGTTTTATTAGATTCCTTTTTTTTTTCTGGTTAGAGAAGGTCTATTATTTTAGAAAATATAAGAAATTTCAAAGCAGGAGAACAGAAATTTCCTGAAATCCCATCACCTGGATATTCTGACAGTTTTAAGTATATCTCTAGTTTTTTTCTGTGCATATACATAATATTTTTCCCTACAAGTCTAATCTGTATGTACAATTTTATTTTCTCCATTTTTACGTTAATAATGTAAGTTTTTATGCCATTTGAATCTTTTTCCAAATAATGGTTTTAATGATGATATAAAATTATATCACATGGATGTAGTATACTTGATTTAAGGATGTAGTATACTTGATATAATTATATATCTGTTATTGGTAATTTACTTTATTTTCTCATCCTTTTTTCCTCCTATAATGATGCATTGAACATTTCAGTACATTAACCTCCATGCATTTTTAATTATTTCCTTAAGAGTAATACTTGTATATGATATTAGAACCAAAAATGATAACAACATTTAGAAAGGTTGTGCCCATTTAGACTAATACACATATTTGTATTATCTTCTAAAATTTTTTTCCTTACTCTGTAGGTAAAAACCGTCATTCTTTTCTAATCTAAATTTCTTAAGTTATTTATGAGGTTGGATGTTTCAGGTATTTATGAATCACTGTTAAATTTCTTTTATGAATTTTCTATTTGTGCTTTTTGCTCTTTTTTCTATATGGAATATTTGACTTTGTTGTTGTTTTGTAAAAACTCTTTATATATTAAAGTGTTAACACTTTGCTACCATACTTTTTGTAAAATGCTTCCCCAGTGTGTCTTTAATCTTCTGATTTTTTACTTATTGTTTTCATTTATAGAAAAATATTGTTTTTATGAAGTCAGATTTAACCTAATCTTTAGCATATGATTCTCTTTGCTTTTTATTCTTATATAGGCTATTTTCACTGTAGAAAAAAAAATTATTTACCGATACAAATGGTTTAAAAATACTAAATTGCTGGAACTTTTTAAAAGTAAGATACACTGGAACATAAAAATCTACTGTACATGTAATGAAAGCAGGTTTGTGTCCGTCTTCACTCCTGAATCTCAGTATCTAGCATCATCCCTGGCATATAGCAAACACCAATCAATATTTGTGGGAGGTAGTCATTTCTTTTTTTATCAGATGAAAGCAGTATTTACCAAGGTGTGTTCCACAGAACATGGGTTCTGCAGGTGCTCCACAAGAAGGGGTTTCCTCGTGTGGGATAAGTTTGGGAAATTCTGCAAACAGCATGCTCTCTTCATTGTTACCCACAGCACATCAGCGTACAGAAGGCCTCGAGAAGTCGTGACAGGAAAACTAGTTTTAGTTTTAGTTTTAGTTTTCCTGACCCATGAACTAGTTTTAAAATCAGTGGTTCCATACTTCTCTGTTTGTTTGTTTTAACCTTGAACCTCTTCCCCACACCCTCACCCCCATTATACAGTCTTAAACTCCCCTAAAACGAAGGTCATGCTGGACTACACTTGAGTTAGTACTGAGCTGCAGCCACATGGGCAGAGACAAAGGCAAACGTAGTTCACTGGTCCTGTTGAAGGGATGAGTTTGAACGTCTGTCTGATCTCCCTGCTATTTCTGTCTTTCCCCTTTGCCAGGGTTCTAGCCTGTTCTTCTAACCCCGTGATGGCTGTAGACATTGAGTGCAGGTACAGCTGCATGGCCCCCTCCTTGCGCAGAGAGCGGTTCGCCTTCCAGATCTCACCAAAGCCGAGCAAACCTCTGAGGCCTTGTATACAGTTGGGCGGCAAGAATGAAGCCAGTGGGACGGTGGCCCCGACCGTTCAGGAGAAAAAGGTGAAGAAGCGAGTCTCCTTTGCAGACAACCAGGGGCTGGCCCTGACAATGGTCAAAGTGTTCTCCGAGTTCGATGACCCATTAGATATTCCGCTGAACATCACCGAGCTCCTGGACAACATCGTGAGTCTGACGACAGTGGAGAGCGAGAGCTTTGTGCTGGATTTCTCCCAGCCATCTGCAGACTACCTGGACTTTAGAAATCGGCTTCAGACCGACCACGTCTGCCTGGAGAACTGTGTCCTGAAGGACAGAGCCATTGCTGGCACAGTGAAGGTGCAGAACCTTGCATTCGAGAAGATGGTGAAAATCAGAATGACATTTGACACCTGGAAAAGCTTCACGGACTTTCCCTGTGGGTACGTGAAGGACACGTATGCGGGCTCAGACAGGGACACTTTCTCCTTTGACATCAGTTTGCCTGAGAAAATTCAGTCTTATGAAAGGATGGAATTTGCTGTGTGCTATGAGTGCAATGGGCAGACATACTGGGACAGCAACAAAGGCAAAAACTATAGGATCATCCGGGCAGAGTTAAAATCCACCCAGGGAACAGCCCAGCCACCAAATGGACCGGATTTTGGAATAGCCTTTGACCAGTTTGGAAGCCCTCGGTGTTCCTACGGTCTGTTTGCCGAGTGGCCTAGTTATTTAGGATATGAAAAGCTCGGGCCCTACTACTAGTGACAGCGTGCGATGGAACGGGGCTGTGGTGCAGACGAGCCAAGCTACAGTCACCACGGGATGGAGATGAAGGCCTCGAGAAAAGCTGAACTGCCATCAGACGTGGTTTTTGAAAAGAAAGGATCCTAGTCACTTTTTCTTCAATCAGTCAAGCCAGTCAGGTTTAGATCACAGAACTGGGTCAATACTAGGTGTGCTGGTCTGTCTGGCACCCACAGGGCAACAATGAGAGCCTGAGCAGGATGGTGCCAGAAAGGGTCTGGACCAGACCCAGGCCTGTAGGCAGCGCTGGTGACACCAGAGGACGGTGGCTTAATAATGAGGTCGCCTGAAGGAGCCTTTCTCTCCTGGGGTGTGGGAAGTGAGTCACCTGGAAAGCCCTGTTCCCAGCCACATCCCACTGGCTCTGGGCTCTCTTCTTCGGGTCTTCCTGGCTCAGCCAGGTCCTGCCTGCCTGTTGCTGCTGTTCCGTGTCTATGTGTGCTTCATACTTTTTCTCTGTGCAATTTTTGATTTGGTTTTCTTCCACAGTTCATCTAATGTTCAGGAAAAGATAATAAAGGCAAATCAGCTCATGACAGAGACTGGCATTTCCTCTTTCTGATGCTACATAGATACCCCAGCAGAGGACAAGACACCAGCTATCGAAAGTAACTGGCTCCTATGCAGTGTTTCTGATGGCAGGCTTATGCCAGGCAGAACAGTCATGAGTGGGACACTTTTAAATTCTCCTCTTGGCTTTGGGGGAACTTTCTAAGCACTCATTCTTTGCCTGAGTCACCTGACTGCTCAACGGACGGCTCAGTTACAAGACATGTTGTAACTTGCCTGGCTGGTTTGCCCATGTCTATCTTCACAAAAAGATTTTAGAATCTCTTTTCCTGGAGAGTCATCTTTTATGCTGTATTTGGGACGTTTTGATTTAGAGAGTCAATATATCCTCAATGCCTTCAGAAAATGTTCAGTTGTATTTTGACTGTGATTTACATCCACTTTGTAAACAACACTTTACAAGCCCCCATGGACTCTGATTTGGTTGTTTTTATTTATGGTGTGTGGGTATGTAAAGGAATAGGGGAGAAAAACCTCACCAGGTTCTCAGATTTTATTTTCACTGTTTGCCAACTATGAAATATCAGAGATTAATTGTTCTTAACCATATTGGACTAAAGCATTAAAAGTCTGTGGGTTCATGTTATTGTGAGACTCCTGGGGCTTTCCTTGTCAGATGCACCCCAAACCCTGTGATTTTTCTTGGACAAGACTGGTTGGTACTTGGGGGTATTTAAAAAAATATTTTTACATGTATATTTGTAGAAGGTTGGGGGTTTTTTCCCTCTTTTGTTTTGGTTTTTGGAGCTTAGTTAAACGACTGCCTCATTTTTCTCTTGTCTGATCTTACTAGGGTGAGGTTTTCCACGGGGAGGCAGGAAGAGGAATACCCAGCTGTCTGGATTCGGGGGCACAACTCCTGGACTCTGCAAGCAAAGGGTCTTCTTTTGCTTGCATTATCCAGATCATTTGGAAGAGCCCTCCCGGCTTCTGTGGCTTTGTAAATCAGTGTCAAGCAGATCTGGAGTGTCTTGGTTCCTAGAGTTTTGTCGTTGGATTTTTTTCTTTTTTGAACTGTAAAATGTTTTGACTTTTTAAATGCTCTGAAGTGGTGTTCCATGGAGTTCTTATTCCTAAAACTGGCTGTGACTAGACTGCAATTTAGTGCTTTATTTTGTATGCCTCTCCCAGGTGGGCAGCATTGGGGGATTACAGGATAATATAATTTATGGGACAATCACATTTTTTATCTTATGCTGACACTGCACAGAACTAGGTTTTATCTAAGTATGTCTTACATCAAGTACACAGACAGTACTCTCCATGTTACAAATCTGATGACCAGAGCTATTATGTAATGGTGAAATCTACATTGCTTGGAAGCAAAACTGATTTTATACAGGTCATGATTTTGCTTTAAGAAGTCCCTTCCTCACCCCTGCAATTTATGTAAGGTACAAGGTGCACTGTCATTTACGTGTTACCAGACTAAATGTAATGAGATCATTCTATGCTCATAAGAAACATGCCTCAAGTAACTTCTGTAGGGTTTTCAATAATCTTAAGACATTCCCGTGTCAAAACTTGAAATACGGTAATTCAGTGATAAGTATCTCTTTTAAAACAGCCACAAACCCTCCCCCTACTATCCTTCTCTTCTCCCAGCTCACCCCAGCTTTTCTGCTGGGGGCACTGGTTGCAAGCCCCCAGCCTGTGCACCTGGGCTGCTCACCCCAGCAGGCAAGTCCTCACCCGCTCACAAAGACCCTTCTCTGACTAAAGCATCTGCTTGCCCAGATTGTCAGCCTTGTCACCGCCTCTGAAGAATACTGTCTTCTCTTTACCCATCAGCCTGTCTCCTTTTGGATTAGTTCTGTCCCAGGATATCAACAGATGGCCTCAGGGGTCTGCTCCAGTGAACCCTGTCCCTGTTTCATAGCTCACCAACAGCAGACAGGTCTATACACTTCAGAAAGTGATGAGTTCCTTAGTTGGAGACGTCACTGCAGCCTGACCTGTAGGTATAACCCTCAGATGGCTCTTGGTTATGCTGACCAATGGCCCGTGGTCCTGGTGTCCTTCCCAACTTGCCCCAGACAGACCAGCCTTCTGCCACTGGTGCAGTTGTCCAGGAATGGGGAGGCAGCTCCATTTCTGTTTCATATTTATTCCCCCATATGTCCTGAGAAGCATTCACAAATTAGGTGCAATAAATAAGCTAGACTATATAAAGATAGTTTTTTTAAAAAAATTAGCTTTCATTGTTTCTTGAAAGATGTGAATTGGGCAGGTTTGTTTGTTTGTTTATTCTTGTTATAGGGGAGTTGGTGAGAAATAATGGAGTTACGTAGTTCTCCAGAAATTAAAACAATTTCAGAGTCAAGGTAGAGTTTATTATATTGCTAAGATTTAATTTTAACGGTGGTAAAACACTCTCTCAGTGTTTTTAAAGATGGAAATTTTGAACTGCTAAAATAATGTTTTGTGGTTTTGATCTTGGCATATCATTTGCTTTTTTAAAAACAAGCATTACTTGTAGTCACTTGGACATTAAAGGACTTATGTGTATATATGTTTATAAACCAAAAAAGTGTTTGCTCACTTTTCAGAAGTGCTGTTTGCTAGGTCTTCCCTCTCAGTGGACAGTGAATGAAAACTTCAGTGTCTTTCCTGTTTCCTCAAGTCAAATTCCTCAGCAGGATGTAGCTGGCTGCAGAGTACGCATCATGGCATTTTGCTCTGGGAGGGCTTGATGTCCTTGTCCCTCCTGAAATGATCACTGACACTGGGGAGAAGTTACACATATAATGGGATCTCCCAGGGTCGTCGGAAGACAGTTTGCCGGCTTATCTTTACTTCCTGAAGTGAGACAGGTCTGGGACAGGGAAGGAGAGCTGTGCTCACGCACAGCTTTCCCTTGCTAGGGTTGTAAAGTGCTGTAGCCCAGGTTGTAAAGCTATGAGTGTAAATACAGTCTTGTCGATCAGCTCCCAGGGTCAGCTGGATCCGTGAGGACTCCCAAGATGAGGCTGTGGTGGTGGCAGTTTGCTCTCACTTCAGTGTGAACGTAGAACCAAAGACTCATCTTCATTTTCGTGCCTAAAAGTGCCTTGTTGAGAAATTATCACAGGCTTTAAAAAATACATATTTTTGTACACAAAGTTAAAGGGGAAATGCACTTTAAAGTCACCAGAATGGATGTCTTTTGTGTGGTATAAGAGAGTGGTTTGTATCTCAAAAGCAAAAATGTAATAAAGGTAGAAAAAACAAAACTGAAACTGTCCTATTTTAAAACTGACTCTCTTCTTCGAGTCAGGGACTGGGGAGAGAGATTGTCAATTAGTGTGTTTCCATATATAGATCGTCAGATTCCAAAGGGGTAGGACACAATCAATGGCTGAGCTGAAAAGCTGTAAGGTACAGAGGAAGGCGGGTAATTGCCTTTTAAGATGTTACAGCAGCAGAGGCTGATTACAGCTGAGAAAGTGATTGCCAGGGAAGGAGCGCAAGGGCGGGTGTTCTGAATCTGAGCGATCCCGGGGCAGGTCTCTTCCTACCTTCTCACTTGCTCTTGAAGCATATTTTTGGTTTAGTGCATGCAAAAGTGGGAAAACAAAAACTTCTATCACAGCTTTTAACTGCTTGATCAGACAAACCCTCTAAACAGCAAAACCACCCGGCTCCTGGTGGGACCCCCCAGTACTGGGTCTGGGACATTCACCCTCAGTAAGATTTCAGAAATGTTTCATTTCAAAGTTAGAAAGATAGGATGTAAGATGGTGGGGAACTGCTGCCAGATGTTTCCTGCCAATCAGGCTCGGCCACGCAGGGAAAGGCAGTGGTGGTTTTGCAGTGGAAAGTCAGAGTGTATTAAATCTTGGCACCTGGTAAATAAATGCCAAAAGTGAGCTACATACATAATCACCTTTCTCAGATCTGGCAAACACTGCCCACATTTTGCCTTTGCAGAAATGGGAGGGGGGAAAAATAACATTGGTTTTTGTGAATGTCTATTTGAGATTCAGTGTGGTTTTCATAATCATGACATAATTCTAACTTGTGAGACAGACATCCCAGAGATGTCTGGAGTAAAAAGGAAAAAAAACCCCAAAAAACAAAAAAACTTTTCCAGAGCAATGTCCCCAGAATAGCGAATAGCCAGCTCTCTGAATAATGCAGCGGAACATTTACTTCTCATGTGCAAGGCTGTTTCTAGGTGCTATTTCTACCCAGCTCTCTAAGAGACATTCAGGTTTTGGGTGGGTCCTCTGGTAGCCATGGAAAGCAGTGGATGGTGCTACCAGCATATCAGGAGTCGGGAAGCCTGGGTTCTGGCCTGGACCCTGCTGTCCCCTGTCAACTGCTCTACCAATGAGGCTCTGAGTGTTTTTAGCAGGAATAAGGTAACCAGGAACTCTAGCAGTGCCCTGAGTACTTCTCAGAGTTGGCCAACATGTTCATTTTTAAAATGTTTCTAAGTTTAAACTTGTAAGAAGTACCATGTACACTATTTGCACTCTTCATATGGATCACAGAAACGAAGACCATTCCAGACAACAGCTTGGACTTCACAAAACCATCAGTGTTCATGCTGGAAGGGATATCAGGGAGCTCTTTTTATGGGTAAAGAGATGAAGGCCCTCAGTGTGTTCCCTAAAGTCACACAGCCAGTCGGTGACAAAACTGGGAGGTGGACCTTGGGCGGGTCTTTTTTTCCTTTTTCCAAGAACTGTCCCCCAGAACTGGGAGTCTCTCTCACTAAAACAGTGATTCTGAAAAGAAGGCCCTCATGCTGGAGAGATGAAATCTCCAGGGGAGGGGTGAAAACACACATTCTTATACACAAAAGGCACACATGAGGACTACCGACCATGTGGAAGCATAGAGGTCAACACTGAATGATCTGTGTATCCTGGGGCCCAAATGAACAGCGGGGTCTGACTGAGAGTAGGAAACCACCAAAGGGCCCCATTGCTACCCAAACATTCCAGGAGGAAAGCAGGCTTCGGGACCTCAGCACTGCCTTTCACCTGCAGCACAGGACACTCTAACCCTCGCTCCTCTCCCTTCGCCACTACCAACCCTTGGAGAGGAGATGGGGAATCTCAACAGAGGTCTTTGTCCACATGGGGTTCTCTGGTAGGTGACACGTTTCATTTCCGTCTACAGGCACCAGTGCACTTCCCCAGTTATCAGGCCCTCTGCTGGACTTGAGTTTGGCAAAGGTAGGATAAGGAAAAATAATACTCACTTTTCTGGGAAGCGAAAGACAATAATGATCCTTGACTGTGGCCCTCTCCCCAGAAAGGCAAGATCAAGCGGCCAAATCAGTGGTCAGCAGCCTTTTTCTGAAAAGGGCCAGAGAGTAAATATTTTAGGCTGTGCAGATCATATTCAGTCTATGTCACATATTCTCCTTTAGAAAATTGTTTTTAATGCAAAAACCATCCTCAGCTGTGGACATACACAAACAGGCAAACAGCTGTAGTTTGTTGACCCTGGTTGAAGAGTCACATAGGAAGAGTGAGATTCCAGAGCCGACTTGCAGACCCTCAGCTGAGGCCTGGAGGCAACTTTTTAGTCCATTTGTTTAAAGACCATATAATTTATGGTCCAAACTGGGATGCTCTGAATGACCCTGGAGCACTCGTGTAAACCCTACTGTGTGCGCCCTGTTGGAGCTCACCTACCCTGGCCTTTGGGATCTCCTTAGATCCTTAGGGAGCTCAGAAAGCCCATACCAGTTATGCGCCAGAATCAGTTCCGGCTGGATAGTGCTTTTCTTGGGATGGGTTATAACGGAGTGGTGATTTCGTCTGTGGTTTAGATGTGTTTTTGTTGGTTAGGTTTTCTGTTTCCTAATTGTAGTGCTGATGGCCAAAAGCCCTCTGGAAACTCCAGCCAATTCACTCTTAAGGGTAGAGAATTTAGAAGGAGAGGGGTTATTAATGGTTTGGGCTTATGTCCTACTATCCCTCCACCGCCACTCCTGTCCCCAAAAATAAGGCATGGCCAAGTTCCCCAAGAAAGTTGTTCATTGTGGACAGAGACGCAGGCTGAACCTAACAGTGTTCCAAGCCCCAATCCCCAGAAAGTACCACTGAAGTGCTTGCTCCCAGGAATTTTGCAAACTACAGGCTCTCGGTTCATCTTTCTCTGGCCCAGCCTTAAGCACCACAGGAAACTACGGAGGTAGAATTTTATCTCCAAAATGCTGCGGGCCTTGGCCCTGGAGTTCCACTCTCCCTTCCCAATGGCCATCTTTGCGATGTGAACACACATGTTCTTCATTTTAAGTTTCGTCACCTTCTACGGCTGGCATTTACCATTACCCAGTGCTGGAGGAGGGGCAGCAATGCAGAGAGGACCCCAATGTTAGTGCTGCAGGGACATGGAAAGTTTTTTATGAAGCCCCAGTACATCCGAGGGGAACTCTCCACCATCAAAGGTGGGTTAAGCTTTCCAGGTTTCACCCTTCTTTCAGAGAACGTGGAAATACCACGCATCACAAACTGCACCGCAGAAAGAAAAATGGCTCCCTACTTCTGCTGGGCTCACTCCCAGGGCCACCTAGGTAACTGCCCTTTGGTGGACATCTTGGTCCCATTTGAGTGTGGAATTAGCCAGGGGGCATTTTGCTGATCTTATTAGCACACCATTTTATTAAAATTTATTTTATTATTAATTATTCACCATTAATCAATTACCTATTGAAAGAAACACTGAACTATCCCCCAAATAGTTTCATAATTCTTTTTTGCACACTGCTTTGCATATTTCCTTATGCAATAAGTGTTTGTTCATTTGAATTCTCCAGTCCCCAGTTGCTTTGCTCATCAACTGATCAATGACCTCACCACCTTGGGTCCTCATGTCTTATATCACTCATGCATGTATTACTATCACTACAGCACACACACACACACACCACTGAAAAGAAAATTAAAAAGCATTTTCTCTGCAAATTTTTTCCCCTTTGAAATGGGGAGTTTCTGCTCCAGAGCTTCTGCAGGCGATATGTGCTCTGTCACAACTGGAGCAAAGGCAACACTGAACAAGCAACACTGTTGGCAGTGGCTGCAGCAGGGGACAAAGAGTGACATAAGGCACTGGTTCTATGCCACGCAGACCCTCACTCCTATCTGCTCAGCCTCTGCACTATCTCCCCAGACAGGGGAATTCAGAGACACTGGGTCTCTAACTGCAACTTTAGCCCTGCGGAGCAGCCAACCCAGACAGGAGCCACTGGTGGTTTTCAAATATGTTATGAAGCATTGGAATATGTTCTTAAACCAAATCTTACAAGAACTCAATTTGCAAAATAGATAGAGAGGGAACTAACTACCCCAGGTGGAAATTGCAGGAAGTAGGGAACCCACGTCCCCCTCCTCAGACTCCTGAGATACTTCCTAAGACCGTGGGCTCCAGAAATAGAGGTGAGAACCTTTCCCTTGAAGCACAGAAGTTACACTCCTCCTGTTTCCTATGCTAGTGAATGTAGGTCAAGGATATCCTGTAAAATAAAACAAAAGCAAGCTAACAAACAAAACAATTTTTCTGTTATAAGAGGAAAACAGTTAACCCCATATTATGCAAAAGGACTCTGGTTGTGTTTGGTTATGTTATCATGGATAACGATCATCTTTCACAAAACAAATTGGTTTGTTCACACAGAACCACATTTGAGTTTCTTATTATGCTATGTATGTGTCTTACATATGAAAACTAAACTGCTTGATAGGCAACTTCTACTCCATACTAACAATGATACATAAAACCAAATTACTGAGCACTTCTGTGGATAAGGTCATGATTGGGGCCAAGTACTCTGGGGAATGTAGAAAGAAAAAGAGATATCATTGTCACCCAGCTATTTATAATGTCTCCAATGGTTATTTTAGTTCTTTCTTCCCCCAAACTGTACATTTTAAAACTCCATTTACTTGTATCAAACTAAGCCCAGACAGAGAAGCCTGTTTCTTTATTTTATATTAAAATTATTTTGAGGTAACTGTAGATTCACATGCAATTTCAAGAAATAATAGAGTGTCCATATACTTGCTTGCTGAGATTCCCTTAGTGGTAACATCTGGCAAAACTATAATACAATGTCACAGTCAGGATGCTGACCTCAAGACAGAATGTTTCTACCACCACAAGATCTCTCATGTCCTTTTATAGGCACACTGCCTCCCTCGCTCTACTCTGCCTCTGCCTCCACACTCCCACCCAGGTCCTTGACCCTGGCAACCACTCCTCTGTTCTCCCTCTCTATAATTTTGTCATTTCGAGAATGTTATATAAATGGAATCATATAGCATGTAATCTTTGGGGACCGTCTTTTCCCACTCAGCATACTTCCCTGGAGATTTATCCAGGTTGTCCTAGGTATCAAATGTGTTCCTTTTTATTGCTGAGTATTATTCTTTGCTATAGATATCCCACAGTTTGGTTAACCATTCATACACTGAAGAGCACTTGAGTTGTTTCTAATTTGGGGCTATTATGAATAAGGCAGTTACGAACATTCATGTACAGGTTTTTATGTGAACATAAGTTTTCACTGTTCATGAGTAAATGCCCAAGAGTGAACCTACGGGGTCTTATGGTAGTTCTGTGTTTAGTTTTATAAGAAACTGCCAAACTGTTTTCCAGAGTGGCTACACCATTTTACAAAGCCACCAGTGATGTATCCAGGTTCTCCACATCCTCATCAGATTTTGGTGCTGTCACAATTTTTTATTTCAGCCATTCTGACAGGTATATAGTGATATCTTGTTGTGGTTTTAATCTGCATTGCCCTAATGGCTAATTATGTTGAACATATTTTCATGTGCTTATTTGCCATCTATTATCTTCTATGGTGAAATGTCTGTTCATGCCTTTCACCCATTTTCTAATTCTATTGCTTGAGGATTTTTTAAACTGTTGAGTTTTGAGAGTTCTTTATATATTCAAGATACTAGTCCTTGGTCAGATGTGTAGTTTGAAAATACCTTCTCTGGATGGGGTGTGTGTGTGTGTGTGTGTGTGTGTGTGTGTGTGTCTATGTTATTTATATGTATGTATATAAAAATATATAAAATAGAAAACTACTCAGCCATAAAAAAAGCATGAAATTTTGCCATTTGCAGCATCATGGATGGACTTGGAGCGCATCATGCTAAGTGAAATAAGTTAGAGAAAGAGAAATACTGTACGATATTGCTTAAATGTGGAATCTAAAAAAACAACAAACTAGTGAATAAACATAAAAGAAGCTGACTCACAGACAGAGAACAAACTAGTGGTTACAGTGGGGAGGGGCATAATAGGGTAGAGGATTGAGAGGTACAAACTATTGTATGTAAGACAGGCTCAAGGATCTATTGTACAGCACAGGAAACACAGCCAACGTTTTGTAATAACTATAAGTGGAAAGCAACCTTTAAAATTGTATAATAAAAATTTTTTAAAAGAAAATATCTTCTCTTAATCTATAGCTTGCCTTTTCACCCTCTTCACATGGACTTTCCCAGACCAAATCGTTTTACTCTTTATCAGTTTCTCAGTCTTCCACTTTATGGGATCATGTTTTTGGTGTCAAGTCTAAGAATTCTTTGACTAGCCCTGGATCTCAAAAATCCACTTTCAAAGATCCCTGTCTCCTTTAACAGTTTTACAGTTTCACATTTTAAATTTAAATATCTGACTCATTTTGAGTTAACTTTTGTATAAGGTGAGAGGCTTAGCCCAAAGTTCATTCTTTTTGCCTATACATATCCACTTGCTTCAGCACCATTTGTTGAAAAGGCTGTCCTCCCTCCACTGAATTTTCCATGCATCTTCATGGAAAAGCAGCTGGGCATATTTCTGGGTTCTCTATTCTGTTCCATTGATGTATGTGTCTGTCCCTCCACCAGTACCACACAGCCTTGATCACTGTAGCTGTATGACTAGACCTCATACCAGATAGTGAGTCTTCCCACTTTATTCTTTTTCACAATTGTTTTAGCTATTCTAGGGATTTTCTTTTCATATAAATTTCAAAATAATCTAGGGCAGCAGCTGTCAGTGGCTTTCTGTAGTTCTTCCTGTAATTGCAAGCAAACACACACACACACACACAAAGAGATGTTTAGCTTTGAGTATTCAGAGACTGGTCTTTCTAGTGTTATCATAAGCTACACTTTCACTCTCAGTTTTCCTTGTTACTTTGCCACTGTTGTGCTATCATTCAGGATGTGACCATGAATCATAACATTTCATAACACCCCAGTAAGACAACCGTAGAACCACAGCTGTTAAGAGATCATGAAGTCCAACCTCCAATTTTACAGATGCAGACAATGAGGCCCAGAGAGGTTAGGAGACTTGATGAAAGTAGAGCAGAGTGTTCCTGGAAGAAGCCAGCCTAAAATGAGGGCTCTGACTGAAGCCTTGAGCCGGGATGTCCTGTCACTTGCTGGGCTGGCTCTGAACTTGAAGTTCCACAATTCAGGGCCATTTGCCCACCCAGATCAGGGTCATTCCTGCATCAACTTCTGCCAGCCTTTAAATCAAGGGCAGGGAGGGAGGCAAGAGGGGAAAGGAAGGTAAGAAGGTGAAATCAGAAAGGGTTGACTTCTATTTCTGCCTTCTTTAACCAATTGAGAAGTTTCCAGATTTCCAACCTATCTAACATGTGAACCACAGAGGTGACTAGAAAGAACACCATAGGAAAATGGACATGAGTCCTCCCCCAGTGTTGTGGTTAATGGTCTAGCTGGGTAGGGGGTGGGCGGGATCAAACCTTGAGTCATCAGCTACTAATCAGCACTACTTGCAAGTCACTGTGGGTGTTATGTAAGTTACCATCATGTCCCTCGCCCTCAAGGAGCTTACCATCAACTTGGAAGGGCTGGCGAATACTTGTTGCCCAAGTGACGGGAAATGTGAGTTCATAGTTAGGTAACAGTCATTACTGACTACGGGAACACATTTATTTTTCTGGTACTATTTCAGCAGCGGTCCAAGTCATTTTCAGAGCGAACAGTGTAACTTCTTGATGAGACTCACTGAAAAAAATCAATTGCCTGTTTTTGTTCTTTCATGAGGCATGATGACTGGCTAGCCCAGGTGACAAGCACTCTACACTGACAGCCCTATTTCTGCCATTATTGCCAAGGCCAAAGTGCAGCACATGATGCACAAGCATCTACCTGCTCCCCAACTCCTGGCCCTAATTCAGTCCTGAAGGAGACTCAGAGACACCTCAGGCCCTTTTATGCCAATAGTCGTACCATACCAGGGGATGGGCTGTCTTATTGTTTAAATTCTAAAGTGTATCAGTGAACAAAGGAGTAACTATGCAGATAATCTCAATTTAGCTTTGCTTACTTTCTTCTCACTAAGAAAGAAAAATTTTCCTTTCTTCCCTTCCTTCCAATTTAAGTCCAACAGTCACTGGGCGGGCACAAGCAGTGGGTAACAGGGCCTGGGCAAGTATGGTACTGAGCAAGGTGGCAGGGGCAGCTTTTAACAGCTAGGAATGAGTTTTACAAAGACAGCATCAGAGTAGGGCAGAAAGGCAACCTCAGGTAATCAGGGGGAATGGCTACATACAGGGGATTGAGCAAAGAACATATTAAGGATAATGGGACTGAGAGAAACAGACAGTAAAGATGTTAAAGTTACGCATGCATACATACATATGTGGGTATGCATGCATGTGTGTATAAAAGTACACATATTTCCCAGCTCTGTCCATTGGGAGGGCCTGGGAGAAGTAACACTCCAGTAGCAAAGGGCACACTTAGTACCCAGATCTTGACTTCTAAATATCACTCTCCACAAAAAGAAACCAAGGCTCCTGAGGAAGGCCCCAGCGCTGGGGCAGGGAAAGTACCAGATAAGCCAGAAACAGCTTATTGTGAAGGAAGTGATCAAAAGTGATGGGCACATGTCAGAACTGTCCTGTTTGCCACCAAGCTCATCATGAGTGAAACTTGCAAGGGGGCTGAAAGGTACACAGTTCTTTATTCTATTCTTGTGACTTTCCTGTAAGCTTCATATGGTTACAAAATTTATTTTTAAAAAATTAAGACAAATTAATAGTTACAGATTAGAAAGATGATGAAAGTGACAGTAACGTGTACATCAGTGCTTCTCAAAGTACAGTCTACAGACAGATGGTGGACTGCAGATTTAACCTCCTGCATCAGGAGAAGAGGCCTGCCCCGTACTGCGTATCAGCCACCTCTCTAAGCACACTGTGGTTGAGATGATGTGTTTTTCAAAGACTGACTTTCTCCATGAAGGAAGTAGTACATTGATTTACTCTCTGGACCAAGCCCTTCACGTCATTAGAGACCGGTACTTAGAGTAGCACTGGTGTAAATGACAATGAAACATGGATTAAAACTTCATAAAGGAGGCTATTAGACTGAAGTTTTCTCCTGTGAGTCACAGTTAAAAACAGGCATTATTAAAATGAATGTGTATGTATGACCAGGACATTATGCTGTCCACCAGAAATTGACACATTATAACACATTATTTATTTTTAAAATAAGTAAATAAATAATTTTTAGAAATAGTCATAATCGTATGATTTTCAAGTGTCCAGTTCAGAATGTACTCCTCAAAGCATTTTGGATGAAAGTAATCAGTACCCACATGACCCAGCACCACTGCAAGTACCAACAACCCCATGGACTTTTTCTGTTCAAGACGGTTTCCATCTTGGCATCTCTGTGCACCTCAAAGGAGGAGAACACCTCTCCACACTCCCAAAAATCCATCACTGATCCTTCACCAAATGAACACTGGCCAGACTCTTGCAATGGAGAAGAGAAAATACTAATCGAGGAAACATGTTTAAGTGACTTAGCGAAGGGAAAAAGTTACATGCAACTTTAGGGAAAATCTCCCTTGTACCTAAAAGAGATGTTTTTTGCAAATATCACACTCAGTGTTTGTGTCTAGCAAACTGGAAAACAAACATCTGCATTTGATTTTAAAACTTCATGGTCATCTATTTCTTAATAATTCTATTATTTGAACAAAGTCTTTGTTGGCATGTCTTTCTCACAAGATTGGAGACAGTTCTTCCTGCTAGTTTT
Source organism: Camelus ferus (assembly GCF_009834535.1). Taxonomy (NCBI): domain Eukaryota; kingdom Metazoa; phylum Chordata; class Mammalia; order Artiodactyla; family Camelidae; genus Camelus; species Camelus ferus. The sequence goes on from NC_045721.1 coordinate 10,747,744, forward strand.
ACATTTTGCATTTTTGGTGGATTCTACCAGCTCATTCCAAAGTGGTATCAGCCTTATTTTTTTTTAACTTCCTGTGTTTATGCACCAACCCATACTGCTCTGCTTTTCTTGCCAAGAATTTATATTGCCAGGGTAAATAAGATCACCTGACTTGTACACTGCAGTTCAGGGTGGGAGGGGCTCCCGGATCCAGCAGCTTGGGTGGGGATGGCGCACCAAACTGGGTTATGTGGCCTTTGGGGCCATCAAAGTCTGCCAGCAGGAGGAGCCATTGAAGGAACCAGCAGGATCCTTGGTGCCAGCTCAGCATTGTCAGCAATTGCTGCACATTCAGGAAGAGCACAAGCACCACTGCCTTGACCCAGTGAATTAACTGTCCTTGCTGCTCCAGCTTCTCTGCAGCCCCTGGAGGTGACACTGAACATGGGGCTATCTGCCCAGGGCTGATTACTTCCTCCAAGCTAGCATTGTTTTTCCTGGATCTCCAGAAACTATCTCATCAGTACTAAGTCTGAAAACAGGAGCAGTGCAAATAGAGCCTTGGAGGGGACGGAGAAGGTTTTCAGAGATCAGCAGGAAGCCTAAAAAAGAGATCATGTGGCTGCCAGGGCGAGAGCCCTGGGAATGGAGCTATATCTGAGGTCCCATTTCATTTCCAAACTTAAAAGACACTATGCTTCTTGATGTTAGTTCTCCACCACCTCCATTGCCACATCCCTTGCTACCTGCTCACTCAACTCCCACCGATACCAAGTTACCTGGTGGTCCCCACATTCCCCATACTATCTCCTACCTCTGGGTTTTGCTCATAAAATTCCTTCTGCCCTGTTGACTACAGGCCAGTGTTTGGGTTGGTGTAGATCCTCAGGGATGGTCTCATTTTGTGGACTATATGAGCTGCTGCAGTTCACTTGCTGCCCACTCCTTAAGGGTTCTTCTTGGTCTATTTCCCATAGAGGAAAGATCTGACACATGTCAGAAATAGGTTAAGCTCATGTCAGAGACATAGATGCTGATTAGAATTTTAAGCTGGAGAAAATAACCCTTTGCATCAGGTTAACCAACAACACAATATAGCCTATACAAGTATCTCAGGTAATGAAAGGAATCACCTCATCCAAACTAAAAAACACTCAGGATGTGACAATGGCCATTCCTGTGTTCAGAAAGCACTAATCATCATGGTTCTTAGTTGCTATGGTAATTTTCTATGTTAATCTAACTCTAACTCCCATGGGTGAGGATACTGAGGCCCTGTCATTCCTATTATTAAGGCAATCTTACAATTTTTCACCCAAACTAGGATGCTTTTGAAGGTCAGAGGATTGATATTAATAATTATTCCAATACATGTATAAGTAGGACAGTTCCTGGAAAATTGGGATATACTGCCATACTACCTATCACGTTTCATGGTGTCCCCTAGAAAAAGGCCCCCAACAAGTGTTTCCTGACTGGATATACTTTAGTTTTTTTCTCCCTAGTTTCAATTAAGAGTAAGGGTGATGTCTAATGCTTCTTCTAGATTACTCATAATGTTGGGTTTATAGTAGCTGCTCAACCATACCTGTTGATTGACTTATGATGAGATGTTCTTCTCAAGTCAGAATTCCCTATGGATACCTGGAAATGTAAGAATAAGACTTGGCTGAGAAGATAAGGCTAGAATATTTGGGTGGGTCTTTAGCAGAAAGGAGATGTGTTAGCTAGGAGTAAAAACTCTCTCATGATGCTCCATATACCAAAGAAAACTCAAGTCAATGATGAGACCTGAAATACCTCGCTAGGAGGATGAAATCCTCGTGTCTTTTTGCTGAGCTAGAACACAATAAAGGCCATAGGTTGTAACTAATATGAGTACTTTAAATAAAGTGTGAGAAGGGGGAGGAGAGGAGTTTGGAGATTAATGTTTGTTAATACAACAAATAATTTAAGGCAAAACACCAGCTTTGATAATGATAATTGAACACAATATTAGTAAAGACAGACTCAGACTGTTGACACAGGAAAAAAATTGGATCCTCTGTGACTCCTACTGCCTCATCTTACAGACAAGAAAATTAAGGCCCAGAGAAGTTAAATGGTGTCCAGTCACCTGTTGCCCTTCTGGCAAATTCTTGCTTTGAGAATCTGACAGCATTTAATTATTCATCAGTGGTTGATTCAGCAGTCCTGGGAAAGCTTAAGTCTTCCTTCTAAGGCAAGAACATTCTCTTTCTTTAGATAAGGAAGTGGAAACTTTTCAAAAGTTTTGCCAAGATAAGGGCCTTCTGTTCTTGTTTGGCAACTCTAACCCTATCCAGGTCTGGGTTAGCAACTGTGGATCAGAGCTTGGAAGCAGGAGAAGTGTGAAGAGGGAAATGGCAAACAGAAGTCACTGGCAAAAGTGGTGACATCTGGCCCCCTTGTGTAGGAAAATCTGGTCCTTGCCATCTTTGGCACACAGACTGTAAAATGTCAACATCTGATTTAGACATCCCCAAAATGAACTGAAGAGTTCAGTCTTAGAGCAAATTGAGGACATAAACTGATGACAAACCAGAAAATCCCATTTAAATACTGTTATAATTTTAAGTAGTGACCAGAAATGTAACCCTTGTAAGGTCACTTTATCTTTCCAAGACTTTCCTAATTTTTCAAGGATCTTCACTGTCACAAAATTATGAGAGGCAACACCTTGGCATCCATCATTCACGCATGCACCACTGAAAGGTTGAACTCATTTCCAGAGTTACACAGTGAGTCAGAGGGAAAATATGGTTTACGTTCCTCCTCCTAGAACCATTTCTGGGAAGATCAGGAAGGTGAAGGCCTCCACCTGCGATGGCCCAAGCTGTTGTTTTCAAAAATACTGCTCTGCACACTTGAGTAGTCTGCACTACCTCCTTCTATTCTACTATTTTTCTTCCTAGACAGGGTGATTTTTCCAGCATGATTATTAACAAAAAAAAAAAGCAATGTGGGAGTGAGGAAGGGTGAGGTGGGCCCTTCTGATTCCAGAAACTGACAAAATTCTGATGTCAGGGAGTCATTTCAGTCAGGACTTGAATTCTTTAATTGATCTAATGAACACTTGTCAGTTGATGCATTCCTCGGAGAATACAGCCTACTGTGCTGTCAGTCTAGGGCTGAGTGTGGTGACTGAAATGCAGGCATCGAAACTGAGCCCCACGAGGGAACTGGAAATGTAAACACCTTTTCTTCCCATCCTGAACAGGTTAAGCAGGTAGGTTTTTTCCTGTTAGGTGGGAAGGGTCAACCACCCAACCCCAGAGCACATGCCACTAAAATAGATGACTAGTGTACCCTTGAATTTGCTTCATCTGTAAGAATTAGAGCCCTAAAAGCAAAAAGTGACCCAGCCAGGATCATGGCACTCCCAAGGAATGACAGCTCGGCCAATAGCACTGATTACAACATGACAGACCCACGTGGGAAGCAGGCTTTAGATGGAGTCAGAGACTGAAGAACACTATGTTAAGAATGAGAGATCCTGGTTTTACTATTTGAGTTGTTATTGGAAGATATCTAGGGATTCAAGATATCCAGGACAGTTACCATGGATACTGTTAAATTCATGATCCACAAGCAAAACTTTGCCAAGAGGGTTCTTTCGAGTTCCTGGCCACCAAAAATAACCTGAGAATCAGGTTGTTAAGTAGCTTTGGAAAAGACTGAGAGGTCCTCCCAACTTACTGATGAGGAAGTAGTGGTGAAAAAAGGCACAGTAACTTGCTCCACATCGTACCAGCAGTTGGCAACAATAAGGGCTGCAGTCAGATCCCTTGACTCTCAGATGAAAGCAGGTTTTCACCATCCATAGGGATTCCCTCCCTTTGACGCCCCTGCCACTGCAGAGGCCAGTGGACCTAGTTACTCTCCGTACCTAGGAAGGAGACAAGGGAATCAGAAAGGTAAATATTCAGGGTATATATTTACATAGCCATGAACTATGCTACCACGTTTTGCCTACAGGGGAGAAGGAAAACCCATATCTACCCTATGCTCATAAGAAAAGAGACCTTAAGTCAGGTAGATCCAGATTCTAGTCCTTCTTCCACACACTTTCAGCTGTCTGACCAAGAAACAACTCACTTAATCATTTTAGGTCTCCCTAATATATCTGCATAATGGGGATAATTATACCTAATTTAAAAGTTTTGGGGGAGGGCTAAATGAGATCATGTCTATGGAACATTTAGCACCATGCTTGGCAAAGAATATATGAGCCAACATTATTACAGGCAGACCTCGTTTTACTGCACTTTGCTTTACTATATATACTTCACAAATATTGCATTTTTCACAAATTGAAAGTTTGTGGCAACCCTGCATTGAGCAAGTCTATCGGTACCATTTTTCCAACAGCATTTGCTCACTTTGTGTCACATTTTGGTAATTCTTGAAATATTTCAAACTTTTTCATTACTTATTATATTTGTTAAGGTGATCTGTGATCAGTGATCTTTGATGTTACTACTACTACTACTATGAAAGCTCAGATGATGGTTAGTGTTTTTTAGCAATAAAGTTTTTAAATTAATGTATGCATATTTTTGTAGACAAAATGCTGCTGCACACTTAATAGACTACAGTATAGTGTAAACATAACATACAGTGTATCCACAAGCCAAAAAATTAGTGTGACCCACTTTATTGTGATATTTGCTTTATTGCAGTGGTCTAGAACCCAACCCACAATATCGCCAAGGTATGTCTCCTAGAAAAGAGTAGCCCTAAAGCCAACCACAAGAAAAATTATATTAAATATTAATGGAATAAACATCCCAATTGAAAGGCAGGGGTTTTCATAATGGATAATAAAGCAAGAACTAAATACATACTGTCTACAAGAGATGCACTGTAAATATAGAGACAGATAGGTTCCAAGTAAAAGTAACATAAAAGAATGGAAAAAGATACACCATGCAAAGAATAAGCATAATGAGGCCAAGTGGTAGTAATATCAGATGACACTGACTTCATAATGATAAAAGTGTCAATTTGTCAGGAAGATATTACAATTATATATGTGTATGCACCTAATAACAGAGCTTCCAAATGTACAAAATGAGGAAGATGCATGTGACATTTTATTATCTCTCATTTTATTATGACAAAAAAGGTGGTAGAAAGTGGTGGTGGCAGGTGAAGAGGGGCACTGCATTTAGGTAAGCAGTAGTGAGGCAGTCTACCTCCCCTCTGGGGAAAACCTGGCTCATTTCCTATAACCATTAAGAACAAGACAGTCCTGTGTTCTTAGCCACTCTTTGTTATGATTTCCACAACAACCTGGACACCATATACAAATGTTTCTTTAGAGCATATGAATAACTGTATATACTGATAACTAGTAATTTTATGAGTCTGGAATCAACAGACTTTCTTGAGATCTTTGAGAACTTGCTCTATGCTGGCCAACTGTGCTGTATCCTACAAGATATCTGACTTCAGAAAGTTTAAAATATATTTCAGGAGATAAGCCAGAAAGATAAAAACGCAATTCCTAACAATACAAGGGATGACTGAAGTTTCGAATAATCAGTGCAGCTACAAAGTCACCCATGTACGAGAGCATTCAAGAACGGGCAGAGTTCAAAAAAGAATGGGGTAAGGGATTCCAGGGGAGGGTGTGCTGTGAGCAGAGTTTCAAAGGCAACGATCCTGGCTTCCTAGGAAACAAAGAGCATAGCAGCCTGGCTGGAAGGGAGCTTCATATAATAACCCTACTCTCCAGATGAACGGAGCAGATCAAGACCTACGGTTATTGTTGGCTCAGTCTTTTGCCATTCAAAAAATAATGTACACATTTGGATTACAGCTCTGCAAACAATGATCCGGGACTGTGGGCCAGATGTACCCTACAGGAGGTGAAGAAACCAGAAATTCTTCTTCACCTCATGGGGGGAAGATACGTTTTTTATGCCAAGCAGAGCCCCCTATATGGTGTTAGAAAGCCAAGGTCTCCGCGGTTGGTGTGATGGATTACCCAGGCAGGCGAGAGAACCAAAGGAGAATGACTTGCCCCTAAGCAGAAGCAGGCAAGGGATAAGGATTCAGTGGCAATTTAAGGAAGTGAAGGGATGATGTCATCCTGCACCGTCCTATGGCGTTCCTTCTCTTCTTCCACAGTCCCTTGGCATTTTTGTACAGTCCTTATCTCTCTAGGAGGTACTTGCTTATCTCACCTCTTGGGATTTTCCTTCTCATTTTTCTGCGTATGGGTGCCTCACTACCTTATGCTGATAAGCTGCCCAAAGTGTTCCCCTTCTGGTGTCCCTAAAGTACAGGATACTGCATCGCCATGGACAAGTGCACAGTTAATGCCTAGTAATGAATTTGGAGAGAGCTGCTTTCCCACTACAGCTTTTTCTACCCAAGACTGCACGTGCAGGCTGACCAGGCATGGACTGAGATAACCCACTGTTCAACCGAGGCTTGAAAGATGTGTCCATGATAAACTGGCCCCTGCTGTGTTGTTCACTGCCTGTGACTCTGACAGCACAACCAATTTCTCTGATCTCACTACAGAAATTCCATGGTGCAAAAGAGGGGACCTAGCCTTGAGCCAGACCCAGCGTTATAAAAAGGATGTAGTAGGACAAGAGTATGTTATACGTCAAAGCATTAGTGTGTGCGTGTGTGTGTGTGTGTGTGTGTGTGTATATATGAAGACCACCCTGCGAGGAAAGAAAACTAAGCAAATATTATGCATTTAACCATGAAACTTTCAACAGAACAGTTCTAATCTACCAATGGAACATGGGAAGCTACAGTTACTGTCTGCACACAAAAGCACTAAGCTAGAGGCTGGTATAGGAAGCTGCTAAATATTTAAAACTGGACCATGAAGACAGAGTAGGACTGGGCTTCCAGACCTGGTGATTAAAAAGATTTTAACAAAAGTGTTTTTAAATGCATAGATGAGCTCCCAAGAAAGACAGTGAAATTCTCATTTCCCGAAAATGCAGAGGAAACTTTTAAAAAAACAAAACAAGACAAAACAAAGCCAGAGAACACATGATCTGACACTGTCCCAACTCTAGGGAAGAGGCTGGAAGAATGAGCATCATATAACATGGTGATCCAGGGCAGGGCGTCTCAAACTCTGATGTGCACATGAATCACCTGGGATCTTGTTAAAATGAAAATTCTGACTCTATTGGTCCGGGTGAGACTGTGTTTCTAACAACCTCCAAGATGCTGCTGATGCTGCTGGAGGCCCCTGATGCAGCACTGGGTTTTAAAGTAAACATTTAGCCCGGATATTAGACCTCAACAAGGCTTTGAGCCTGACAGAGATATATCGGAGCTGGGAATTGAAATTCTTGCATTAAGATGGGACCCTAATAGACTTGCCTCCGCAGGTAAAAGGTAAATTAGAAAAATCTGCCCATCAGTACCAAGATATTACAAGAAAGTTCTTCTGTTTCTGGCTGGACTCTGGGTGGGGAAATAGTTTTCCCTGAAAAATAGGAATTCTAGCCTATGTCTTGCATAGATAAGGGATTCAAATTTATCTTTGTGGTATAGAAAATGACAACTTCAGGAATTAATGTAAAAACCTGGTCCTGGGCCAGTGATTAAAAGTCCTTTTAATTCAGAGTCCTTGGTAGAAACAGAGGCACCTGTGAGAAAGATGTTCTCAAAATCCATGCCACAAGAGCTTTTCACACACACACACACACACACACACACACACAATCTCTAAATTAGAGCACAGATAAAAAATTATAAAATACATAAGGAAACAATCCACTATTTGTGAGAATGAGAACATAAAACAAAATGGAGAATTCAATTTTGTAGAACAACAATCTGAAAGAAATATTTGAAATGATTAAACACAGGCCCCTCCAAAAAGGGCAAAAACTCTGAGAAAATATTATGTGGCATGAAAAAAGGGAAATTTTGAAAAATTTTTTCTAGAAACAAATAAATGTCCTTAAGATCCAAACACAATGTACAGTTTAACTTCTGATTAGCAAACTAAAGATAGACTATGTGAAATGTAAAACAGGTCACTGGAGTTAGTAACTATGAAATACACACACACAGATTACCTGCTATGAAGCCAGAGAGATAAAGAGGTAGAAAATATTAGAGTGTGAAAGGAAATAGAAGACAGAAAAGAAGGAACAATATTTCATTGGAGTTTAAGTTTTGGGAGAATGAGTGAGAATTCATATTTGAAGATATGGAGACATTAGTCCCAAACAGAACAGAGAAAAATAAACCTATATCCACATGACCCATGGTGAAGTACAGAGCACACACACATGCACACACACGGTTTTTTAAAAACTGAAAAGCAGCCAAAGGAGAAAGTGAGGAGAAAAAAAGAAAAAACAGAGGGAAAAGAAGGAAGAGAAGGGAAGAGAAACAATGAGAGAGAAAGACAAATTATACAAAGAACGGCAATTGGCCTGATAAAAAGCTGCTGAACAGCTGCAGGAGACACTGGAAGAGCGTGGAATAGTATTTCCAAGTGCTGACGGGAAATTCTTTTAATCTAGAGCATATATAGGGCTAAACTACTAAACAAAAGTAGAGATGAAATAAAAATATAGTCAGACAAAGACTGGGAGAATATAACTACTCAGGGACCCTCAAGGAAAAGGGTGAACTTTAAGAAGGAAACTGAACCCAAACGGAAGGAGTAACTCCAGGCAGCACTGAAATCTGAATCAACGACAGCATAACAAGTGGGCCAGATAAGGGTGAGGGGAATCAGAGGGCATTTCTGGGGAAAGAAATAGTTGAAATGCACCCAATAAAAATATAAAAGCAGATGCTATCTCCCCTTACCTTGTTTCATTTTTTTCATTGTGCTTTTCACTACCTGACATTACACACTTTGTTTCTTGACTTTCTCTTCTACTAGAATCTAAATTCCACGAGGGCAAGGACTTTATCGCATTCCTAACACATAATTGGTGCTGTTTTACTGAACACAAGAAAAGGAACCTGGTTGTGTAGAAAGCCTCCAAGTGTGTGGGGCTGAGACTTTCTTCTTGCAGGCACAGGCAAAATGGGGTAAAGATGTAATTAGCATTCCTAAGCATCTACCAGGTCCTGGGTTACTCACAACTCCTGTTTTCTCATTGTACGTGGGCTGTGGAATAACAAAAAACACATGCCAGTGAGCAAAATGAATTGGTCTTTCACTCTGATTTAGAACACAAGCTGACCATTTTTCACCTGCATTTATGGCTTACAGACATTACTGCCTGTTTCCAAGGGAGATGCGGGCCTCATCTTACATCCAATATAACATCTTGCCCAACTGAGGCACTAGAGATGAGATCCTGCTTTGTACTTTGGGGTAAAGCTTTCACACTCCGGACATATCCACACTCAATACCACTTAATGACCCAGAAATTCCAGTTTTCTAACACCTACCCATGTAGACCCCAGGCCACAGGAACCCTGAAATTCCGGTTCTAACGATGAATCACTGAAAATCAAAAGGCCCCATCTTGAGCACACAGTCAGCCCCACCTCCTTGTCAACAGGTTCCCCCATCCTCTGTGTTCTCAGCTGCACCTAACGACACCCTCCTTAGGCCCCCAAAGATCACTATCTGCTGTAGGGATGTCAAATTCAGAAAGACTCCAGTTTTCACCATCAGCACCCACCCTACCCCCACCAGCAATCCTGCAGCCAATGTTAGATGCACACGGATGAGAGTTCTTCTGATGAACAGTGTCAGACACTGTGTCCTCACTCAAACCCCTGATAGCAGGGGTTGACCCTGCAAACACGACTGAGGGCAAAGGGCAAGAACAATTTCCCTTCCTCACCTACAGTGAACACAAAAACAGGGAACTTTCGAAGAACAGAATTGGTAGCTAGTTGGCCAGCCACACAGAAAATTTGCCAGTCAGACACCTATAGGACGACAAGACAACGAGGAGTAATGCTGACTGAGAAGCACAACGCGTGGCCCGACGCTGCCCCTACACACATCTCTCCTTGTCCGATGGGATCACATCTGCTGTCCCCTGTATGCCCTCCCTGGCACCTGCACTCTTACCTCCTCCACCTGCTTCCTTCCTAGGGTTGAAACAAGCTCAAAAGCAATCAAACAAACAAAACCTCCTCTTCACCACCTTCTTTCTCAGCTTTCTTACTCTCCCTGAACCCCTGCCAAAGTGTCTTCTGCTTCTAAACATCCAAATCGCTCTCCTGACAATCTCCAAAGCAGCCCAGACATCTTATCTAGTGGTCCTTAATTAGTCCTTTTCCTGTGTCGGTGGATAAGCCTTTTCTTCTAGATAGTAATCTCCATGAGCAGGAGTACATATTGGTCTTCCTTGTTGACCCAGATCACTGTACACAGCAGATGCTCAATAACTGCTGGAAGGAAGGGAGGAAGAGAGGGACTGGTTTGAGAAATGCAGGCATTGCCTATAGTATTCTTTCAGAAGGGGGCCCTGGAGAAATTTTAAAGGATCTGATTTCAGGCCCACTTTGAGGATGTGAAGGCAGTGTGGTTTCAGGTTCTGTTATCCCATTGTTGCTGGGTTGACTCAGCTGAGTCCCCTTTCTTCCCTCACCAAGCATACTCGTGGATGCGATCCTGCTGTCACTCGGGGCTACTTCTTGCCTATACAGTTCACAGCCCTCCAACGGAGGGTACAGCAGATCCTACTGGATTCAAAGAGGGGAAATGCCAGCTTGAACCTTCTTCCATGTTCTCAAGTAGCTGAGAAGTTGGCAAGCACCTAATGTTTCCTCCGCATTGACTACAGTCAATGGGTAAAGGTAAGCAGGAGACACAGACTCAGATTCTGATAAGCTTTCACTCTCCTTTTGACAAGATTAAAAGCACAAAATAATTTATAAACCATATAGACAAATTCTAATCAGCACAGTAATGAACACGGACGGGAGAGAGCGTGGTTGACAGAGCATTAGGGAGAGCTTCATGGAGTGGGTTGGAGGCTTGTCCTTGTGCTCAGTGCACTGCGGTGGCAATTTCTTGAAAACCTTGGGTCTCAGGTCTGGGGCACTATGTAAAGCCACTAACCAGACACTTCCTACAACACTTTAGAAGGTCCTAGAAGAAGGAAGGATGTGACCCATGCTACAGACATTTTCTATTTCTCTACAAAAGGCCTACAGGATGGGGATGGAGTCAGGAGAAGGGGCACCTGCCATGCTGTTAAACGGAGAAGAGGGGCCCTAAACGTGCTCCTTCCTGGCTGTCTCAACTAGGATTTGGAGATCCGGTCTTTTCGCACACAAGAGACAAAGCATGAGGGCAGCCTGTGATAGAAACTGATTTCTTCCTGAACCCGGCCATCCATGTCTTCAGTGACAGTTTCCTTTTAAAAGTGAACTCCCATGAAACGAAAGCAGCGTTGGTACTCGCCCTGGGGCTGCAACGTGCAGTGGAGTTTGCACACACTGAAAAGCGGCTGACATGTAAGGATGCCTCTGGCGATAGTGGAGGTTATATTTAGTCCTGAGCTCAAGTAAACACGGGGCCGCCTGCAATATGCATGAAGAGAGCTCCAAGAACAAACACAACCCCAGGGCCAGTAAAAATAAAAGAGCAAAGTGCAGGACTGGAAAGAATAAACACGCAGGGGTTCTGGCCCCAAGATACGACATGGCAGGTGGAGCCAGTCACTGTGGGCAAGGCCAGCAGAAACGGGGTCGACAGCAGAGAGGCCTTTTCCCACAGTTCAGCGCTCACAGAGATCACAGTGAGTCGTCCAGAATGTGCCTTCATTAACCATCGCTCTGCAGCTCCTTTACTTAGTGACAGGAGAGGCCGTGAAACCTCGGAGAATTCCCATCATCGGGCCCCAGTGTCTTCATCTATAAAATGAAGGGATTGAGCCACACAGAACTCAGATCTCCCTCTGGCTTCAGGAATTTTCCAACTCGCCTCGCTAACTGCCTGGAAGATACCATCTTTATTTTCAAAACATTGTTGACACAGTGATCCAACTTATCTTGATCATGTCCACTAAGAGATCAGTGGAACAAAGAGCACACTTTTTCTTTTTCTTTTCTTTCTTTTTTTTTTCAGGACTTAAGTTGATCCTCCTTAAAGTTTAACAGCAAAAGTACTAAAGGGAAATTTTACACCATGTAGCAGCACCACGCTGGGCTGGCAGCACACACAGAACATTTGAGAAAAACTGAAAGAAAGAGCCCCTACCAGTTAGGCCGAGCTCTGAGGCCTCTCTGCCTGGTAACAGGGCTCCAGCTGCATCTCCTTGCCCTGCATCCCACCCCCCAGCCCTGGGCTGGCACTTCTGTCCAGGGCAGGACATGTACAGTCTTCTCCAGCGATGGAGCAGCTGGCTGCCAGTCACACTGGATAGTCAGGAAGTTTATATCCTGGATTCCTGAGTCTTTTCCCTGCAATGACTGTATTATGCTCACCTCCATCCTAGGAATCTTCTGCTTTTTCCTTCACACACCAAGCTCTCTCTGATGTATGTAATTACCGTGGTAACACACAAACTCACAACACACTGCAGTTTTTTATTTACTCAAAACTGTAAACTACTTAAAGGCAGGGAGGGACAGGGTCTTATCTGTGCAAAATTCTAGACCCGTACATAGTGGATATTCAATAAATATTGTTGAATGAATAAAAACTAGTCAATTGTTTTTGAATCATGGAGTTCTTTGAAATCTGATGGAAGCCAAGGACATCTTCCCACCAAAATGCTCATGTACAAACATACACAATTCTGTGTATGGTTTGGGAGGACCACCGCAGTCAAGCAAAAAGGGCTTTAGATTTTAAGCCAGGATGAAAAAGTGTGAGTCCTTTTTTAAAAAGTGAAGTGGAAAAAGAAACTGGCACTCACTGAGAACCTAAAGCTTTGACTTGTAATCTCCTTTAATCCTCAAAACAACTCTTTAAAATAGTCATTACTATCTCCATTCTACAGGTGAGGAAAATGAGGTTTAAGGAGCTTTTCCACTATGAAATATCAGACTCATTATTCAATCCAAGTCTCTTTCATACCCAAACTTGTGTTCTCTCTGCTCTATCATTCTGCTTCCAAATATCAGATTCTCAGGATTCCTTATACAATCAATTTCCATTTATTGTCTTTTGATGGATGAGGCCTCTAAAGAACTAGATCTAAACCTAGTAAAAAAGAAATTCATTTTAAATATAGTTATATTTTTGGATTAGACAACTTTATTTCTATAGAGTTCTAGAGTAATCTAAAAATTATTTCTAAGTGTATGTTGCACATTATATTTTGCTTAGATTCTTAGACTAATAGTTAAAACAAAATGAAACCAGCATCTCAACTAAACAGAATCCTCTTTGTAGGCACAGAATGCTCTGCTTCCCACCCCTTGACCCCACCAATCTGAGAAGAAAGCAAAGTGCAAGGCAAGTGTCTTGATTTTAGTGTCCACTGGCTTAGTCTTACTCATACTGTGGTTATACATACAAACTTTGGGGTCAGAAAGGCCTAGGTTTGGGCTCTGGTGACTTTGACCTTGGGCAAGTTATTCAATTTCAAAAAGTCTCAGTTGCCTCTTCTATAAATGAGTATAATCATAGTGCTTACCTCCAAGGGTTTGTTGGAGAGATTAAGGAATATTGTATATAAAATTCTTAGCATAACGCCTGGAATGTGGAAAACATGTAATAAATGTTAGCTATTATTTTCCTTTGTCACCGTCTTTGTCTACATTATTCTACAATAAGCTGATGTGAACAGAATTACGGCCTTGAGGTCAAACAGATCTGGCAGTTCCTTAGAAAATTAAACATAAATTTACCATGTGACTGAGAAATTCCACTCCTACTTATCTACCCAAAGGAAATGAAAACATATGTCCACATAAGTACTTGTACGCAAAGGTTCATAGTAACATTATTTATAATAGCCAAAAAGTGCAAACAACCCAAAGGTCCATCAACAGGTCAATGGATGAACAAACTTGTATATCATACAATGGAATACCATCTGGAAGAAAAAGGAGGAACTGAGTGAAAGAAGTCACACACTAACGTATGTACTATATGATTATTAATAGAAAATTCTAGAAAATTCAAACTAATCAGCATTTGGGGCAGGGGTAAGGGAAGGATGGAGTACAAGAGAACTTTAGTATATAATAAATATGCTCACTATATTGTGATGATGGTTTTACATACATCTGTCAAAACTTACCAAGTTGTACATTTTAAATATATGCAGTTTCTTGTATGTCAATTATATCTCAATAAAGCTATTTTAAAATGTTAAAAGCTATTTTAAAACCCTCTACAATAGTTTTCATTGCTTTTAGAATAAAAATCCGTGCTTTTTACTATATATTATGTATTGGTTCTTTCTTTTCTTTTCTCTTTCTTTTTTTTTGAAATCTCCCTTCTTACTTACTAAATGGCAAATTTCTTCTGGAGAGAGGCCATGTTTGTTTGGTTCACTACTGGATTCCCCAGTCACCAAAACGGTGCCAGGTACAAAGGCAAACTGTTAATGAATGAAGGAACAGAAAATTGTTAAAGGCCAAAGAGTAATATGGAAAATACGTACTATACTATGCTATACCAGTGAAGGGAGAAAGATCAGTGGGATTGAATTGTCACAAAAGGCTTCATGAGGAGGTAAAACCACACAGTATCCTGAAGGATGGTGAGGGCATAAATAGTAAGAGAGAAAAAAGCCCCACTTCCAGAGGGAGTGACAGAGCTATGGCACAGATGTGATGCGGCCATGAGTTTGTTAGGAAAAGTAGGTTTGTCTAGATTGTGAAGATCCTTAATTCTCATCACAAAGGCAAAATTCAGGACAAATGAGATGGACTGGTGAGACCGAAGGAAAGAGTGCAGTAAGGACCTCAGATGGAGAACAGTAACAGACAGGAAGTGATAGACTTTTCAAGGACAAAACTTACAAGACTTTGGATTCACTTAGAACACTTCTCACAGTGATCCTCAAGGGCACCAGCCAAAAGTTAAGCTGCTCAACCAAGCTTCCGAGGCCAGCCCCAGGCCACCTCATTCTCATCCTCATAGTAACACTTGACACAATCCAGCAGTGCCGTTGTCCAAGTGCTTTGATATGTGTTCTCCTAGCATTACCCCTGTGGAAGAAGGAAGCAATTGTCTTGGGGGGTACTTGGCCCTGGTTTGGGACTTGAGAAAAGACCAATCCCTTAATTAAGAACCAGGTATAGGTGTCTTTAAACACCCTTGTTCTGATGCCCTACTTTTCTGCCATCCTCTGGGGCCCTGGGAGCTGGGGCTGGATTTGTAATCCACCATTTCTTTCTCAACTCAGCAGGAAGCACTTGAAGGACCTGGCTTTGTTTTGAAGGGTAAAGAGAGGAAGCAAAAAGACTGAAAAGATACTGTTTACTTTTCATTCAATGCCAAAGCCAAATAGAATGTGTTTGCTCTCGCAGAGGAATGGAGAGTTTGTATTTGAGCCTCATGAATGGGACAGAGTAAATGTTCTCTCTGCCTCACGTCCACAGCAGTACCTTTAGACTGTGCTCCAAGTTTACTAAGTACTTTCACAGACATTATCTCATTTGATCCCAAGGTCAGCCCTATGATGAAACTGGGGATTATTATGTCCCATATCACAGATGACCCAGTGCCCTGGAGCTAGGAGGCAGGGGCTCAATAGGTGTTTCTTTAATGATGTTACTAAGGTTAAGTGACTTGCCGCAGGTCCCAGAGCTGGGTTAATCAATGCTCTGCTCCTGTCCTCTATAGATGAACCTTAAATACAGAGCAAAGCTGTACTTTAAATGTTTATCCCATAGATTCAGGGAACCTTTGGTCACAAACGCTGTATTAGCAAAGCTAACACTTCCTCGCCATTACACAGGAAGATAATAATAATACGGTACCAATTACCAAACACCTAGAAAGTGCCAAGTGCTCTCAGCCAGCATCTTATTTAATTTTCACAACAATCCCCAGAAGTAGATTATATTATCTTCTTCTTTGCAGAAGAGAAAGTAAGGCTCAGCAAGGTCAATTCACTTTCTCAAAACCACTAGCTGTTCCAACTGCCAGTAAGAAAGACTTGGGATTCAAAACCCAACCTTCTGATTCTAGGGCCTATTTCCTTTTCATTGTACCATAATGGCTTTTAACCTAGGAATTATCTCTGGATCCGTCCTACCACTCACCACTCCATTTCAATACCCTCCCCAACACTCTCATAATGCATATACACACTAGCCAGAAGGAGATTACATGTTTTTTTTAAAACAGGAAAAATCTTCTGAACCTTAATGTTTGGTTGGGTCTTTAAATTTAGCAAAGCACTTCAGAGTTTCCTGTCTTGGGACAGACTACCATTGTTAAACATTAAGGAAGGGCCAATCTTGTATGAGATGAAATACCTATTTAATCCCAAAAGCAATGAACCCCAGCAGGAACTCACTTTGTAAAACAGACTGAATAATGAGAAACACATTTAGGTTCCCTAACCAGCACAAAGAGAAAAGAGAAAAGGAGACGTGGTCTTTGTCCTGAGCCATTGGGTTGCTAGAAAGGCATCATTCATCAAAACACTGGTCAGAAAGAGCAAGCAAAAAGCAAGCTCCCCCCTCATGCTCGAAGCCAACAGGTAGGGCAGATGGTTGGAGGGGTTTTGTGTCATCAAAGAGGTCCGCAGACAAAAGGTTGAGAGACTCAGTACAGCGACTACAGAGAGAAGGACTGCAAGGCAAAATATCAAGACTTAACTCTTACAGAGGCCTCTGGGCTGCTGCCCAAGGCAGCACAGAGAATAAGGGTGAGGTCTTCTGCCCTAGGAGACTCTGCTGGCTGCCTGGATTCATTATGAGAGTCCACGATGATCCTTGGGGTCCGTAATGTAATAAGCTATTATTTCAGGAATTGGATCTGGTCAAGAAATATCCAGCTAATTTTTCCATTTTCCTCAATGCTTTGTTTGCTATTTGTAATATTCTCCAGCAGAGCTTTTAAATTGCTAATAATTTGCTACTGTCATTGTGATTATTAAACAGTTAATTTATAACAATTATTAATAATTGTTGAAGCTAGCTGATAGGTATATGGGGTACCATAATTCTCTTAAGGTTTTTACTGTATTTGAATAAATAACATTAAAAACACACTAACATCCTCTCTTAAAATTCAGAACTACTTCTCTCTTTGAAAAAATAATTATTTTTAAAAGTCTTCTATTTATATGGGTGTTGGGTCTTCTGACTTGGTGTCTTCATATCTGTACCCTACACTCATCCACCACTTTCTGGTAGATAAAGCTCTCTAGAACACTCGAGGACTTAATGTTCTACTTCCTTAAATGGATGATTTACTCTCTCGGACGGATGTGATGTTTTCTGACCCCTGGTAAGAGGTTAATCCAGATCCGTTCTCTGAAGGATTGGTACCAGGAAATTTGTAATAACTACTCATACCCATTGGTTTCTCCATGAAGGACTTCAAAGAACAGATAAGATCAGAAATCATCAGAACTGTCAGGTTAGTATCACAGAATTTCTGTTGTTACACGTATTGCTGAGATGAAGTCAACGTGAAGTGCTGTAAAATGACATTTTCTCTGTTGTCACAAGGCTGGAGAAGTTTTTAAGTTCTAGATGATCCAGTCCTATCATATACGTGACCCAGATCATGAGTGTCTGGGCTCTGACAGTGTACAACTGCTCAAGCAGAAACTGAACTAGTGTGGAATAAATAAGTTTCTAAATCAAAATGAAGAAGTAATGATGCCATTAACTGTGAAAAATGGAAGAAATTCTGTGAAATCACAAACCACATCTCATAAGCTTTTCAACTGGCCCATATGCTAGTTGCATGCATATGTGGCTATAATTATTGCCATAAAACATAGCAATAAAAGAAACATCAAATTCAAAGGCCATGCCACAAATGTATGTAATGCTTAACTGCTATAATTGACAACATACACATATTTTTCACAGTAACGCTGTAGGATTCAAGGAAGACTCCATCACACAACCAGGGTCCAAAGCAGGCCAAATTGGCTTTCACTGTGCTTATCTCCCCTCAAAAAAATACTACACATACACACATGTATGCACATATCTGTTTATATGTTATGGATTGAACTGTGTCCCCAAAAATTCATATGTTGAAATCCTAACCCCTTGGTATCTCAGAATGTGACCTTATCTGGAAATAGGGTTGCTGTAGATGTAATTAGTTAAGATAAGGTCATCCTGGAGTAGAGTGAGCCCTTAATCCACTATGACTGGTGTTTTCATAAAAAGGAAAAATTTGGACACAGACACACAAACACACAGAAAACACCATATGAACATGAAGGAAGAGATTTAGGTAATGAATCTACAAGCCAAAGAACACTGAAAAGTGCCAGCAAACCACCAGAAGCTGGAGAGAGGCATGGAACAGCCCCCAACCCCTCGTAGCATCAGCCCTGCTAATGCCTTGAACTTGGACTTCTAATCTCTAGAACTGTGAGAAAATAAACTTCTGTTGTTTAAGTCACTCAGTTTGTGTTATTTTGTTACAGCAGCCCTAGCAAATGAACACAAAATACATTTATAAATACGTAAATCACCAGGAATCAAGAATTCAAAATATGAGGAAGTAGAAATCTGAATCTAGTTTTAGGGGCAGACCACTGCCCACAGTCCTGGTTCCTTACTGCTTCTAGTACTACCAGCTCACAGTTGTCATGTTTATCTTAATAAGCTGATATGTGTGGGAGGCACTGAAGAAAAAAAAATTGCTCATTCAGTGCCACATAATCTTCAGTTAAGTCCCCTATCTGTTTATTCATGGCAAGAGCAGAAAGTGGTTCAAGTAATTACTCACATCATCATCTACTTGACCAAGTAACCAGCCTATGGATATAAATAGGATATTTGCTTGT
Organism: Camelus ferus; assembly: GCF_009834535.1. NCBI lineage: Eukaryota > Metazoa > Chordata > Mammalia > Artiodactyla > Camelidae > Camelus > Camelus ferus. The sequence goes on from NC_045721.1 coordinate 10,766,611, forward strand.
TCCAGCCCAGACTCAAGTGAAGCTGACCACTGGCCACAGGTACAATGGTGCAGACAAGAAAATTCTAAAAAGAATGAGAAGCCGATATCTTCTAATAGGGTTTTCAAAGCACCATGGGAATCTCATCATCAAAACACATACTTAGGCTCCAATATAAGTGCAGAAAGCTTTTCAACATCAGAAATTAACACTTTTTCTACAGAGTCCTTTTAGGGACATTTAGAAATGCCTGTCTCTTTAAAACTTGTGTGTGGATTCTGAAATACCATTGTATTAGATTCTCAAATGTACATTTATCATTTTGGGAAACTTGGAAAGTTTGTTCCTAAGTGCTGTCATATACAAACCAGACAAATATTTTCCCTTGGGATTCTTTTGAAAACTCTCATAACATTAGACCTTGACCTAAGAACTAGTGTCAAATTTATTTTCCCTGATGGATTCATTTATAGAAAGGCAAAGTTCAAACTTCAGCATTTGGCACTCAAATACAAAATTAGGGGAAGTTTTTTATTGGAGCACAAGACCAACAAATAATAGCAAGAACTCTAACTTTCTTGTGTGTGTGTGCTGATTCTGTGGGATACTGAAAAAAGGTTAGTGGGGAGATAAAATTCATTTTCTGGGTTTTCTAGAACAAAAGCATATTGGCCTGCAGTGTTATTTTAAACTTACACATGACAGGAATAGAACATACGTATAAATGTAAAACCGTTTGCTTTTTCAAAAAGTGTATTATTTAAAGATCATTTGTCCTTACTGCTGAATTCAGAACTTGAACGTAATTTTTAGCTCCCTAAATGCTGAGCAATATTACACTGAAATTAGAAAGCAATATTACACATTATTTTAAAAAATTAGAAAACACAGAAAATAAGTTATCCTTAATTTCACCACCCAGAAACAGTTTGGAATATTTCCTTTCTATATTCACCCCTCTCAAATTACAAGTATAGTGAAAAGTTAATTTTCTTATCTGTGTCTTTCTTCCACTTAGCATTTCTTTGGAATCATTTTCTTATTTCCCTCCTTTCTTTTCTAAAGCACAATCTATAATTGATAACAGTAGTCATATCTATAGAGGAGTACTAGGGTCTGAGGTGAGAAGAAGATTTTCTTATTTCTTCTCTTTTGCACTATTTAACCCTTTAAACAATGTGCATGTATTACTTTTCAATATAGAAAATGAATGCATCCAAAACATCACCTTTATTGGCAGTGTAATTCCACATTATAGATGTACTTAAACATATTTTGATATTTACTATCCTTGATTATGTCTGTTTTTCCCAATGGTTTAGTATAATATGTAAAACTACAGTGAGTACCCTTAGCATACTACATGGTCCTCTATATCAGTTCCTTTGGCTGGATTCCTAGATCTAGAATTACTGGATCAATGAATGAGAACATTTAAAAGACGTTTATAGCTCTTTCTCTTCTGGTCCCAGGCAATTTGGGATCTCCTGGCTCCAGCGCAGACATGGCCAAGTCGAAGAACCACACCACACACACCCAGTTCCGAAAATGGCACAGAAACGGCATCAAAAAACCCCCATCACAACAATACGAATCTCTTAAGGGGGTGGACCCCAAGTTCCTGAGGAACATGCTCTTTGCCAAGAAGCACAAGAAGGGCCTGAAGAAGATGCAGGCCAACAACACCAAGGCCACGAGTGCAAGTGCTGAGGCGATTAAGGCTCTCGTAAAGCCCAAGGAGGTCAAGCCCAAGATCCCAAAGGGCAACAGCCACAGGCTCAGTCGACTTGCCTACATTGCTCACCCCAAGCTCAGGAAATGTGCTCATGCCCACATCGCCAAGGATCTCAGGCTCTGTCAGCCAAAGGCCAAGGATAAGGCTCAGACCAAGGCCGCAGCTTCAGCTGCAGCTGCAGCTGCAGCTCAGGCTCAGGCTCCCAAAGGCACCCAGGCCCCGACAAAGGCTCCAGAGTAGAGGCTTTCATCTTCTGATGTAAGGATAGAAGGACTAGTGTGACCCCTGGGCTACTGTCTGCATGGGGCTCGTGTCTACCTGTGCTGTTTGTACAAATAAACCTGAGGCAGGATCTGTCAGTCAAAAATAATAACTAACAAACAAACAAACAAATAAATAAAAGACATTTATATACTTGTGCAAATTGCTTCCTACTATATGGCACCAAAGTGCCGTTCTATCAGCAAAATACACCTCAGGTCACCTCACCTGTCCTCTCATTGCTCCACCATCCACCTTCTCTCTCTCAAAATGTAAGGAAGAGGATGAAGCAGTTGAGTTTCTGGATAATTGGGTCAAGCAAGTGTCTCGGGTCCTTGGATTAGATTTGCTTACTAAGAGGTGGGATTTCATTACCCACCCTTCAGTGTATGCAGATGTCTGTGTGTTGCACATGTACACATGCGCAGATGGGAAAGGATGCAGAGCGAAACCAATGCTAAGACAAAAAAAAAAAAATGCAAGATGTGATCTCATCTCGCTGCCAGTCACCCTTCATTTGAAAGCCACACACCCTCTTTTCTGCCCGTCATATCACGTCAGAAGACATTCTGCTGGGTAAGTTCAAGGAATCTGTCTCATTGCTCACATTCACATCCTCCTCCTCCTCTGGATCTTATTTGCATTCCCACCAGCAAAATACACCTGGACGCTTCTCACCACACCTCTTATTTCTTCACCCAAAAGCTAAGTGGACTTTTCTACTTAATCCCCCTATTCTTCCTAATGGTGTAAAACAAACAAAAGCCCAAGGATTTCTCTGGCCCACAAACCCTGTCATTTTGTGCTGCTAGCGAAGATGAAGTTGGGGGAACAACAAAGGATTAGATGTGGGATCTCAGCAAGACTGAGACAGGTACCAGGTGAAGAAAAAAAAGATCACATCTTCCCAGGGCTCTAAAGTGGAGCCAAGAGTCTTCACCCAGAGTCAATGTCACTCCTCTATGTTTCCTCCTCATAGGGAAACATGAGCACATTCTCACCTTGAATTTTACAACACCTGGAGGACCAGGCAATCACCAACAGGCCATAGAATATGCTTTACAACCCATGGCATCAGTCTTTGTCAGAAAAGAAAGATGAATCTAAAGCTCCCCTGTGGAATAAGATCTGGGCTCCATGCGTGAGGTCACCGTGTGCCAGAAGATGAGAATTATCTGGAATCCCCCCTGGATCCATTTTACTCTCCTTCCTTATGTTTTCCAGGCAACAAAGGAGCACAGGTCAGAGAAACTCAGCAGAAAAGGAGAAAAATGAGAATGGGGTGGGAATGATACTATTCCCATCATCCATCTGAGGAAGCTGGGACATAGTGACGTTAAGTAACTTGCCAAGTGTCACACAGTTAGGAAGGGGTTGAGCTGCAGTTCAGTCTTAAATCTGGATAATTCTAAAGTCTGGGTCACTCGACTCTACTCCATGTGCTGACCCTGTGAGCTAGGAAACAACATAATTTTTCACTTCAGCATAGAAGACAGAAGGAATGCTGTTAACTCACCGAGGAATGGCCTCGGTCTATTTTGTGGAGATTCTCACTGTTCCACATCCCTGAGCAACCTGAGATCCAAAGGGAATGATGTGAATGTGAGCAATGAGACAGAGTCCCTGAAATTACCCAGGAGGACATCCCCTGACTCAGCTGGTGCAAAAAGTGTGTTACTTTCAAATAAAGGGTGATAAGCAGCAAGATGAGCCCATAATGTCCGTCTCTATAACTGGCACTGGTCCCACTCTGCACCATCTCACCTACCTTCAAATGCGTGCATGTGTAACACAGAGAGAGTTAACCTCCCAGCAGTTTACACAGACTTCCACTTCCATCACATGTCACATTTCCTTTCCACACAAGCTGCGGCTTGCTGGTCCCCATTCCTGATTCCTTTCCTCTTTCACTTTCATAAAAAGGATGTCGAGAGCTTTAGCGGCACTGGCACAACTGAGCTAATGGGATACAATTAATGTGACTTTAGCAACATTAATTAGTTCAATGTTTAATATTAGTTGAAGTAGGAAATTCACAGCCATTCAAGTCATTGAATGGCAAATTTGGCCTGAATTATTCAGATAACACTTGGTTTCATTTTACTACAGAGGCTCAGGCACAGAACAAATGCAAGGGCTGATACATGCAGAGAAGGGAAGGCATCTCCGGAAATGGGGTCAGAAAAATCTCTTCTGAGTCCTGACCCCACCCTGTGGAGTTCACCACCTCTCCTGGCCAGGAGAGCCAGAGGTCAGCAACAGTTTCATAAATAATCTTTCAGGAGACCACACACCACGAGAGAGTTAGAACTGCAGCATACCTGACTAAGTACTAACCATCCTTCCCAAGTCAGCCAGAATAGGGTTACCAACTTGCCCCAGTTTGCCCAGGACTTCCCCGTTTAGTACTGACAGTCTTGCATCAGGGAAAACCTCTCAGCCTCAGGTAAACTGAGATGGTTGGTCATCTGAGCCAGGAAATGAGGGAGGAACAACAGGTCCTCCAGGGTTATACCTGCCTCCTTCCCTCTCTATAAAAGTAGAGCAACCTGTGACCCTCATGGGGCCTTCTGCTTCCACCCAGCTGCATGGGGAGGGCACTTATGTCAATTGGGACAGAGAGTAAGGTGTCTAAATTTACCCATTTAAATTTTGTTATTTCTCTGAACTTAGATGTGTGCATGTATTCACATGTGCTTATGTGTGCATTAACATCCACGCACAAATAATACATCATCACTACAGAAAAACTTAAAATAAATATGAGACAAGAAGCGGATCAAAAGGATGCATAACCCTATGACCCAGCAGTAAGCACTTTGAGAATTTTCATATGTACCCTTGTAGATTATAACACAGTTATATAGATAGGTATATGTAATGGTAAGTCCGTTCCAGCAAACTATGGTAACCAAAAATGATGCTTTGAAGCTGTTGTTTCTGCAACAGTATGAATATTTACCCATGTCAACAAGTATACATTTACAATATCACTTTAAATGGCCACATAATATTCCACAATATGACTCAACCACATTGATTTAGTTAGGACATTTAAGTTGCTTTCAATTTTTCATTGTTATAAACAGTGCTGAAACCAACATGCTTGTTGCTATATCACTGAATACAAATCCATTCTTATTTTCTTAGAATAAATTCTTAGAAGTGGAGTTGGTGGGTCAAAGAGATGGCATTGTTTTTAAGTCTTCAGATACATATTATAAACACTTCTTCCAGAAAGTTATCACACTAGCTGAGTGTAAGTATGGCTATTTCCCTCTTCCTCGAAGAGCCTAGGTTTGACTGCTGCGTGGTCTCTAACAGGTATCTTAGAAAATATAATCAGTGCCAAAAGAAGCACTAGACCATCTGCACAGCAATTATTGCATTTTTAGAACCAGAAAGACTCTCAGAGGTCATTTGGTCCCAGCCCATCATTTTCTGGGTGAGAAAACTAATGACCAGGGAGGAAGACACCTGACCCAGGATCAATGGTACCCAGTGCACAGTCTCTTAGGCATTCCCCTGGGGCTCACTTAGTGAGAGACCAGAAAGTGATCTGTGTGGCTGCTTCTTCCTCACATAGAAGGATCAAAGCAGAGTGGAATGAAGCATGGCCAAGTAAGAATCATCTACACTTAGTCTGAAGAGTTTTATTATCTTGGCAAATAATCTACTTGTCATTCTCTGCACTATCTGAACTCACTTTGTAAATCCACCATCCCCACTTTTTATTACTTGTGAAAATGCCCCAACAACACAGATAAACAAATTTGGATTTGGAAGAGAGCTGGAGCTATATTCCTGTTATTAGGGATAGAATTAGGCTTGGTCTGTTTGAGAGATTATTTGTCTTCTGGATGGACACACACACACACATACTTTTTTTTTTAATAGTTTGATCAAATAAGATTCTGTTAATATTAAGCCCTAAGGAGCAAAGACTGCCATTGATAGAAGTTAGAAATAGCCAGCTAGTCTGTATTCCACAGACCACAGATAAACGGTAGAAGACCATTCCACATCATGGGAATCAATTCCAACAGCTATCCTTTGTGATAAATTAATGTCACACATTCCTGTTCAACTCTTGCTAACTCACCCTCTAACCTTTTCTTCATGATAGAAGACTTAAATTTTTAAAAAATGTTATTAATATCTCAAAATGTATGTTGTCCTATCCAAGGTACATGTTAAATACTGATAATAAAACATTGAGATTCCAGTTTTAAAGAGCTCAGAAAAATACCTGCACATAGCAAGCACTCTATGCATATTAGACCAAATTTTAAAATATGGTAACAAGCATTCAAAAATCTGTGGCTTGTAAGAGGATTGAAGGACATGGGGAAGTGAGCTGAACACCTAGTCCTGCCAGAATGGGGAGGGCTCCCTCTAAGTTTTATGGACTCATTATTTAGCATGAACCGAAATCAGAAGTCAGCAAATTTTTTTTGTAAAGGGCCAGGTAGTAAATATTTTAGGCTTCATCAGCCTCTGTCACCACCACTCAAACCTGTCATTGTAGCACAAAAGCAGAGACAATACATAAATGATTGGGGCTGTGTTCCAATAAAACTTTATTGACAAAATCACAGGGTGACCAGGATTTGGTCCTCAGGCTGCCATTGGTGACTGACCCCAGATTTAAATCATCTAGAGCTTGTGAAAACACAGATTTCCAGACTCCTCCCACCACTTTCCATTCATCAAGGTTTCTGATTCACGAGGTCTTGGAAATGGGCCCAAGCATTTGAATTCACAAGTCTCTAAGTGATGCTGCTGCTGTTGGTTGGAGGCCATGCTCTGAGCACCTTTGCTCTAGGATAGTCCCATAAGCCTATAATGCTCAATAAATTATTAAACTCACACGAATCATCACATTTTTCTTCTGAGCAACTTAAGTGCTCATGTGTGCTTTTCCTCTCTTGCCTCTTTGGAAGGTAAGTACTATTAGCTTTCCGATCAGTTAAGCTATCAAGTTAAAGTCAATGGACTCTTCTCTAGCTAGTGTATGAGGATGTTTTAAGGTATGTTAGAGTGCTCAGACTCATTGCAAAAGCTGGAGGAACATGTTCTCAGATCAGCTCCCAGGAACAGCTTCTAGAGTGACACTGCAGAGTGGGCCTGATGGCACACAGTCTTGCATCCTCCTGTAGCTCAAGTCCTAGCCAAAGTCTTATGCCTGGTGGGTCTCAATTTCAGACCTCAAGTCCTGTGTATGAGCCGTGGGGGCAAGGGAGGCTAGAAAAGGTAGATCTGAGATTTTATATTGGGAACGCTAACACCTAGAAAACTATAAAAACACAGAACAGTGTTCAGAAGATTTTGGGGTAAATACTACCCATACAATTCCATTACTGGGAAAGAAAAGGTACAGCAAGGAACAGAAAGTTATAGAGCAATAAAGCTCCAGCTCTCTTGGATTTGTTTCAAAATAATGGGGTCAGGATGGACAGAATAGGGGGGCTATAGATGAGGCAGCATTGATTATGAGGTGAAAGCTATTGAGGCTGGGTGATGGGTACATGGATGTTCATGGTTCTGTTCTTTTTTCTTTACTGTCAGTTTGAAATTTTTCATAATAAAAAAATAAAATTTAAAAAGGCATCAAAAAAAAAAAAAAAAAAGAATGGAGTTAAGTAACGATTTCTGAACCCTTGATGGCAGGCTCTCTCCAAAGAGCATATATGCTGCAATAAAAGACCCTTGGATGGGAGTTATTTTCATAGCACAATCATTGTTTTAACAACATTCCCAAAAGGAAAAAATAGGTGACTTTTTCACTGGAAGCAGGTGAAGATAAAGCATTATTACCATAGTCATTGTGCTTGCTTCACCCAACAAATACACCATGATGACTTGCTGCGTTCGATGGAGCAAAAAGAGATCATTAGAAAGACTGGGCTACTATACAGGATCTCCAGCAAATAAAAACACAGGGCCCCAGTTACATTTTTGAATTTCAGACAAATAGCAAATATCATTTTTTGTGTCCCATGCAATATTTGGGTCACATTTATACTAAAAATGTATTTGTTGTTTACCTGAAATTCAAATTTAAGTGAGTATCCCATATTTCATCTAGCAACTCTACTTCTATGGCTCATAAAATTTAGGAGATTCCCCATCCTTCTCCAACTCCTGCCACACCTCACCTCCCCTGGGACTGACTAGACTTCGATAATATGACTCGCTGGGTATTTCACCATCAACTTTCCTTATGTTCCTAGAAAGGCATTCTTCCTGATCCTAGACAAATTCAGATTGACAGCCTGACCTCTGGCTCTTGAAGAGATGTAGGGAAGGAGAGAAGTCATTTGCCTAAATGTCTCCAAGCAAATGTCTCCTCTCTAAGATGAGGAAGCCAGACTCAGCTTCCCTACAAGTTCCCTTCAATATCCTCTCATCACAGCTGAAATTAAGACCCCCAAGATGTACAGCTCATTCCTGATGGTGCATCCCCCATACACGCAGATGGGCTCTGTAGAGTCTGAACAAGGGAAGAGTGATTTCATGCTGGAAGGCAGGAGCTACCTCCTGACCCAACCTAATTCTATCTCAGTTTGTCACTGCCAGTTACATATTGTTAATGCCCAGATGATCATATTTTTGTAGCAGGGACGTTCCTTTCATCACGTCTTGCCTATTGGTCACTTGACAACTCATTAGCATTTCCACTGGAGGTAAGCCAGAGGAAGGAAGTGATACCATGAGTCAACACATTACTTGCCAGAAGTTCTGGTAAAAGGAATAAGAGGAATTTAAAGGAAGAGGATTATGTAGAAAACAAGAGTTTGAGGAGTTTGTGGCGGTTTCCATTCTCTTGCCTTGCTAAACCAGAGACAAATCAAGAGTCAAGTCTCAATGCTAGACCTCTCTTGATGGAAGTTTTTACACAGAGACTAAATTCTCTTTCCTGGGACTATCATAGGAAATACCTACTATTCATGACTTCTACTTTGAGGTTAAACATATTTTATAGTTCTAACAGGGAAAATACAATGATTTTAAAGGCTGGCTGAGGGATCCAGATGGACTAGGCAGAAGGCAGAATTCTGCATGGGGTAAGATCTGCTTGTGTTCAGAAAAACAGTATGAATGGGTATGTTTGGTTATAAAAGAGTGGTACTTCCAGTGGAGGCTGATGGGAAGTCTCAACAAAGAAGAATTAAATTGCTTGCTCTGCACTGAACAGGATGATGATGATGAAGATGATGATTAGCGTCCCCCTTAGGCGGGGAAGACAGGGCTTTAGTGGGTCATAAAAGGTGGGAGAGAGGTAAAGAAATGGGTGGCAGAGGGGAAGGGGGGCATCCAAGCAAACACAACAGAGAGAAGGATGGCCAGAGAGAAACTGTGCCAGGGGCAGCTGAGGGATTCTAGGACAGCTGCGGAATATGTAGCATCCATTTTAAAAAATGACTTATTACAGAAAATTTCAAGCATACACAAAAGCAAACAGACTAGTTTAATGAACCTCCACGTACCATAACTAGCTTTAACAATTAACTCACAGCCAATCTTGTTTCATGCCCCCCCGAGGACGCATCACCCTTCTAGCACCTCCACGAGATCACCTGCCTAGAAGCAGTCAAATCCTGTCCTTTGGGTTTTTAAGGAGGCTTCGCTATGGAGGCATGATTAAGTCATTGGCCATTGGTGACTGAACTCAATCTCCAGCACTTCTCCCCTCCCTGGGGGCCAGAGCAGAATAAAAGTTCCAGCCCTCAAAACACACGCTTAGTTCCACTGACCACCAGCCACCATCCTTAGGGTCTTTCCAAAAGTCACTTCATTAACATAAACTCAGATGGGTTTGATGAAATAAAAATTCATACTCTAAGGCAAGTCAAAGAAAATTTAAACATAATCTTCTCTACTCTTTAGCCTCCTCTCTCCCCTCACTGTGCACTGTGTATCTGCATTATGCAGGGGCCACACCTCCCTATCGGCAGAAATACCTGCTCAACCATAAAGAGCAACATTCTCCTAGCACCAAGACAACTCCTTAACAGATAACATTCCTTCCTAATCTTGTAAGGGGCCACGATGACCCATGACCCACTACCCACTTCACACGCTTAGATCTGGATTGTGTAAACTGTCCATAATAATCATTTAACGTAGAGCCCTCTGTCTCAAAAAGCTTAGATAACTGTGCTTTGACCTGGATAGAACAGACGGAGCTTTCTGAAAGACTGCTTCCTGGGTTATATTCCTCAATTTGGCTCAAATAAAATTTTCTATTTCTTAGATCAACTGATTAATTTTTTTCCATTGACAGGGTTGAAAGGAGCTTGTTATGAGTAACAAAACACACCTTTATCATTCTTACCATTTAGGAAATTTCAAAAGTTTTAGGAGCTCTATGCAAGAAATAGGGATGAAGACCAAATATGTATTTCTTACTATAAATCACAATATCACAACCTATTACCTACAGAAGCCTAGTTAGTGTTGCTTTGGGAAGGGGAGAAATAAGAAAGAAGAGGTCAAGTTCCACACTGAGGATATGCTCTCAGATTCTGAAATAAGGTGATAGCAAGGCTGACTAGGAGACCTGGAACCCACAGAAACCTACAGGAAGGTTAGGACCAGGTGTGGGACTTCCCACAATATGCGTACTGCAGGATGATGCAAGCTATCATCTCAGGACATAAACGGAAGTTCACCAGAGGGCACCTGGAGACTTACAGAGCACATCGACTCTAGCGACAGACTTGGGTTATACGGTCGGTCATTTGAACTTCAGCAAGTTCCTCTTCTTTGCTAGCTAATTCTGTGCACATTTCAAATAAGAATACCAAATAATATTTTGCATTATTCAAAATAGCTTAGAGAAACCAGGAACCTTTTACTTTTTCTCTTTAGAACAATGCATTGTTTAGGGAAAATAAAAACAGTCTGTAGCTGAACTCACACTGTCATTTCCAAAAGAAAATGGTCACAGAAACTCAAATGACAGAGTCCATTCTTTGGACTAAGGGGTTAACCTTACCCTTCAGTTCTTTATTATCTGCTCTCTGCATCTCTATTGTTCCACCCTTTTACCAAAGGCCTGTTGTCAGCGGTTTTCAAAGGAAAAAAAAATCTTTGTCATTTCTTTCCCAAATTAAAATTCCGTAATAAATCTCTTTTCTCCCCACCCCGTGAGATTTTCTGACACCCATGAAGAATTTCCCTTTCAAGAGCCTGTCTTCTTACCTCCACCACTTAAAGCTCCACTTGACACCTGCCTTCCAGGTAACACACCACCTTTTATAGCTCAAAATCTTGCCAGTTTAGTCTTTAATTTTTTTTCTTATCCCTGATAAAATCTTTGCTCACTCAGCACTATATAGACTTTGCTCACTCATCCTCCCCTCTGAGAACTGAGGTTTGTATACCTGCTAATGATCCCATAACGCCCCACCTCTGGAGGACAAGGGCCCCACAAAGAAAGGATAATCCTCTCTCACAGCCCTGGTTCTCAGAGCTGAGCGTGCATCAGAATACCTGGAGGGCTTGTCAGCACAAAGGCACTGGAGTCACTGATTCAGTAGGTCTCAGGTGGGCCTGAGAATTTGCATTTATACACACAGATGAAAAAGACCTAGTCTCTGGTGTGGAGAAGATGGCAGTCTGATGGAGACATCCCTCCTTTCATCTGAGCAGAATTTTAGATCTGAAAATTGCTCTCAGCCTTAAGAATTGTTGTTGTTTTAACTAACCCTCACCACAATCTAGGAGGGAGGGAGGTTCTGCATTTAGGGTTAGAAAACCTGCATTTGAATTCCAGCTCTACCAAATATTAGCTCTGTGATTTTGGACAAATTACTTATACTCTCAAAGCCTATCTGCAAAATAGGAATAAAAATCTCCCAGGGACATGATACCCATGTTTGTGAAAATTCTTTGTGGCTGCAAAGTGCTGTACGAATACATAATAGTAGAAAAGAAGACAGCCTGGGGTTGGTGTCAAAAGGATGGCCAGAGTGAACACAGAGGAAGAGGTGCATTCAGTTGGGATGAGAAAGGCTGGGGGGGGGCGGGGAGGGTGTGGTGCTTTGTGAAAAAGGTGGAGTTTTCACTGGGCCCTAAAGGTTTTCAACAGGCAGAGAACTGAGTGGGAAAGGAAGGTGAAGGCACAAGGCAGGAAAATGCATGATGTAGGGGGCGTTGGAGAGTCTGGGAAGACGATTAATCTAATGATACAGTTGGAAAAGTTTAGAGCCACACTGCTGTAAGCTTTGAGTACAAAGAAAAGGAGTTTGAACATGATTCAATAGGTAATAAGTAGCCAATTAAATGTTCTGATCAGAAACTCAATGTGCCTTACTAACACAGGTCTGCAGATGGAGATTGGAAGGGGGAGCGCATGGAGGGAGGGAGATCTGTTAAGAGTCTATTTTTCTTAACAGCTCTTCCTTCCTTCCCAACCCTGGTCTCATATCCACCTCCCCATATCCAACTGCTGCAGCCTTATCATAAAGCCGAATCCTCTGAATTATTATCTCCCCCAGAGGCCCCTTCAAATGCCGGGAAGCTCTGCTTTGGTCCCAGCTCTGCCTTTCGGAGTGACACATTTTCCCCCTTTCTCCTAATTTTCTGGCAGTCCTCTCGCCCTCATTCACATTTCTCTTCTTATTGCCAAGCACTCCTGGATTTTTCAGCCATTTCTCATTTAAGAGGCTTTTTCTGCCGTTCCAGTTACCCTTCTCTGGATATAATTTTGTTTCTCCCATAGAAAGAGAAGCACACAGCATTATCAAAGGCACTTGGATAATTTAAGCAAACAAACTCCTGATGTTTGGATAAGAATTTAATTCCCTGCCCCGCCTCCTTTCCTTACTGGGTAAATACTAGCAATGCTTGAGAGAAGGTCACGTTCAAGGTCCAACTGGGTTGTCACTTATCTATGGTGTCACTGATCCCTTGGAGCCTTGACTGCAGTTAATTAAATCCTTCATCTCATTCTAACTTGGATTTGCTCTGATTTACAGTTGAACTTGATGTGTTGCATGTCCTTCCTCTGAAGGATTTTTATGGATGCCAGCCTTGAAATTCACACCCTCTCTGCTGTCCCCTAAATGTGTCACCTGACTTGCTTATATTTCCTCCTTAAATTTTTCTTTATGTTTTCACATGATAGTTAACCTCTGGACAATCATTACAGGGTTTCTTCATTTCCATTTTCCCAAGCCTGAAGGATAGCCCGTCCATAGCTCATATGTATACACCTTGGGGATCCTTTGTGGCTTCACTAAGTCTCTTGAGCAATAACACAACAGAAATGCACTGCTAATAAATTCCCACTTCCCCTCATAACAGGGCTGGTGAGATTCCAAGTTAAGACCATGTTCAATCTAACTATATACACAAGTCCTATCACCTAATGTTTATATGGAAGCTCTTAGGAGTCCAAAGTACCTTTAGATTAATGAAAAATCATTTCATTATTAATAATACACAAAATTCCTTGGTAGCTTCTCCTAAGTCCCAAGCCCTGAAAACATTTTCCAGTATGTGTCTCCCTCATTTCCTCATGCTATATAACATGTGTAACAAAGGAAAAATAAGGACAGACTAGATTTTCACTTTGTGTGGAAACTCATTTCCCTTTGCTTACAGACATGAAAGGTTTGTCTGAAATGAGCTAATGAAACGAGATGTTTTGATTTGATAAAGATGTTTCTTTCATGTAGCTTGGTGTGGAGGCATACTCAGATTCATTTCGAGAACAATTTTTATTGACTGTGACTCATTAGAAAGAATGTCATGTGCTGGCATTTCCTCACGAAGCAGGGAATCTTTCCCTTATAGGGCCTTTGGCTCAGATATGATTCAGGAAAGGAAAAATGGGCTTTCATGGGAAACCTACTAACTCAGCCAGGACCAGATGAGTGCAAGTGCATGTCTGGCAGCCCTGCCACTCTTATATGCTACCTCCCGTGGTGCTGAAGGAGAAAATGTTGTTCTTATGGCTATGAAACGTAAGAACACAAGGAAATGCTGATTTTTCCTTAGAAGGGCTGAAATGAACCAAGAGGACTATGCCCTCTATTAACTAAAGCTTCAGGACTTTTTTAAAGGGTAGTGGATATTACAGAGACTACTCATATATATGTGAGCATTATAAAACTAAAGCACATGGAATAAATCATGGAATTTTACAAGATGCTATAGGGCTTGAAACTGTCATGAAGTGAATTATTAATAACTGAAAGACCCTAAAACAAAAGTTTTACTGGACTAGATACAGTTTCCTCTGTCTTACAGTCCTAATTGCATCAGAGGAAGGAGAACAGGTGAAGAATGTTTAAGCCTATTTAAGAAACAGGAGGCTAATACCACAGATTTTTCACACCAGAATATAATTATTCAGTGACATTTTTAAAAGCCTAACATCATGTGTCTTAAAAAACAAAATTGAATACAGAATGGTTAAAAGCCTTATAAATTTTTAAATAAAAACTGAACTAGAAAACCAAAGGAAAGTCATCAAAATTCTCCTGCATCAAAATTATAAATGGCTGATGACAGTGATCTCTACCATGCTCTGTTTTCTAGTGTGCCCTCCTCCCTACCTAAATGTCCCCACATATACTTTCTCTCATGCTTACACTTCTCGGAAGTATTCAGGACCAGAAGAGGAGATATTTTAATAAGAGAGTGGACAATACCCTTCAACAGACAAGGAGTCTCAGTTTAGACAGTATATAGTGCTTTACATCTTTGGGATGATATGACAGATTAATGCTACTATAAGGTGGTTAAGATACAGCCTTCAGGAACGATAAACAATGTTGATTCAATAGTCTTCCAAACCCAAGGACAAAGCTGTCATAAACTTTATGGCTGAGAAGACAACCAATATCCAAACTGACTAACAACAAAAGCCAAAAGAAGGATGATGCATCTGTTCCCTGATGAATGTGGTGGATACAGATGAAACATCCTAAAGTCAAACAGAGTAGAAGACAGATGTAAATTAAAGAGAACTAGAGAGGGAAGGTACAGTGAAAAGCAAAATCACAAAATGTTTTTTACTTCCAAAGAAGCAAAAAGATGAATGCTGCACCTTGATCTCTATGAAAAAACTTCAGGCTGAGGTGGTTCTCCAAATGCCAGGTCAAGATTTTCAGTTCACCTGAGAACACTTTGTGCTTAATCCTAACCCTTAACCTCTCTGTGGTGCTATTTTTGTCATTAGGTCATTGTGTTCCCTGGTGTATTGGCTCCAACTGAAAGGGAGCACATATGTCAAGGTCTGGCGAAGAACCGATAAAAATCTAGTGGAGATTTATATCAAAGTGCTGACACATGATGGCTTCAGAGATTTAAAAAAAGAAAGAAAGAAAGAAAAGATCAGTGGTTGTTTAGGTCTGGAGGGGATGGGAGGGTAGGGAGGTGAGGGCTAAGGGATACTGGACGTCTTCTTGAGGTAATAAAAATGTTCTAAAATTGACTGTGGTGACAGTTGTATGTATCTGCATGTATGCTTTAAATGAGTGAAGTCTATGATATGTGAATTATATATCAATAAAAGCTGTTTTTTAAGCCAATAAGAAATTAGAGAGAAGAGCCAATGTGATATGAGAATAAGCCATGACAGCAACCTCCCAGGGCTAGAAGGTAAAGAGTTGGGTATAACTGACCCCGAAAAGGAAAGGTATTATCAAATGCTAAGTAAAGAACCATAGGGAAACTCAAAATCATATATTTCATATTTCACACCTCTTAGGGGAATTCTGCCTCTCTGTCACTGTCTAGATACCACTGTTTTCCTGCTGGAGCTCACAAACTGTGGATGTAATGAACATGTTACAGTTTGAACACCTGAAAGGAAGGTACTGGCCATAGAACGGCTCAAGGGGAGCAGTTTCCACCTTTCCCTGCAGAATGGGGAACCAGTTAAAGGAGTCATTATCCTGTCCGACCTGGAGAAAGCGTTTCTCAGATGAATGTATTGGGAATTGAAAACTGGTAAAGGTTTTTTCATTCCTTTACATAATTAGGACATCATTTCCAGGACTTGGATTTCTTGGGTGTCCCCCAAAGCTCCTCACATAGGGCTGGCATTCCTAGAAACTTAAATACTTTCTGCTTTTAATTATATTGAATTCCACAGAGGGAGCTTAAAGGTTAGGCATTTTATAGTGGGTGTGCGTTCTACTTTCAAATATAATAGCTAGAATATAAACCCTAGAAAAAGAAAAGTATTTATTAAACACCAAAGCTCCTTTGAGAAATGATTGTGTCAAGTTTACTGGTTATCATTAGTTTTATTAAAATGGTTAAGAAAAACTGACCTAGCAAGTATCTATAACCATACAAACTTCAGCTTAGAATAATGTTATTATTATACTGTGTAACTACAAGAACATTCCCTTGTGAGCCCAATAATCTTAGCAACAGCTCCCTTTCCAAACATGCCAAGAAAGATACGTTGCTTTGGGTTACGGACACTGGAAAATCAACAGACCAAAACACCCAGAAGAACCAAGTAGAGAGAGGACTGAGTCCAGTCACCCTGCAGTCGCTGGAGAACTCAGGGTGACAGTAGACTGAGATGCTCCTGAAAGCTTCTTCCCCCATGCCCTGACCACCACCACATCATCCCCTCTGGGCCCTTGACACATGGTCTGCCAAAAAGCTGGGGAAAAGAGGGATTTAAAACAAAGTCAGCCGCAATAGTTCACAGAACCATGGTCCAAAACAAAAATTAACTTTGACCTATACAGTTGAGACTGGAGCCAGATCCCTTCAGATAGCAAGTAGATCTTTCTGTGTGCATCTGCAAGGATGAAATGCATTGGTTAAGTGAGTTAATTGGTCCTTGTAAGCAATGAGTTCTTGTGGGTATTCATTATGAATGCTCTGTGAGTGAATAAGTGGTTGGGAAAAGAGCCCATCGATTTCTTCCTTTCTATCCATACTAACAGTTTTGAACACTACCAATGTCTTACTAGCTACAGTCATCAGTCGGAATCCAAGAGGGATTGGTTCCAGGACCTCGCCCTCACCTCCAGGATACCGAAATCTGGAGATGCTCAAGCCCCTTATATAAAATGGCATAGTATTTGCATATAACCTAAGCACATCCTCCTGTATACCTTAAATCATCTCTAGATTTCTTATAATTTCTGGCATGCAGCAAATGCAAGTTTTGGGAACTTTCTGGAATTTAAAAATATATATTATTTTCTATCCGAGGTTGGTTAAATCCACGATGCAGTGGGTCCGAGGGTATAGAAGGTCTGACTGTATAACTAGGTATCTTTACAGTACTTTAAATATGTTATCTGAGTAAAACCATCAGTCTCCTCTGCACTACCATTGTCAGTATAACAAATTGCTATGATTGCATAATTTGTTTTTTCTTCTTAAAATGCTGTATCATAATGTTCGATCTTAATAACTGAAAGAGGCTGTACAGTAATCTTCAATTTACTCAGCATTCCCAGGGAAGATTAACTGAATTTTCTTGACCACTAAAGTTTATCCCTTTATATTACCACAATCCAAAAAAAAAAAATATATAAAAACAAAAACTTAACTTGTATGAATAAAAATCTTTCTAAAATATATTGCAATGAACAAATGTAAGTTAAAATAAGAATAAGAATTCCTGTTTAGTGTTTTGCCTATGATATTAACAGGGGCTTTTTTACCGAGTTATAACACCCAGGTTCAGACAGAATGCAAGGAAAAGGACCGTCCAACATCGTTGATGAGATTCTGAACTTTGATATTTTGGAGGAGGTGATTTGATAATTTGGATCCAAAGTCTCATGAATATTCAACTTACTGACCCCATAAATCTTCTATCCTTCTAATAATACTTGAGTGCCTACCAAATGCTACACACTCAAGATACACTGATGACCAACAAAGGTCAGCTCTCTGCTCTCAGGAAGCTGATGTCCTAAAAAGAAGAAAGAACAAGACAATGAATGAGCACTCAGGTGAATAGAGAAGACAAATTTAGACTATGATACAAAAGAAAAGTAAGCCATGGATACGATGGAGCCTATGGGCAAGCGAGGAGCTTGCTTCTTTTGGTGTCATGAACGCCCTCTGTGACAGAAAGATGTCCTCACAGTATCCAGCCTCCCTCTCACCCTTAAGAGAGCCCCAACCCACATTTCCTGGCCATCTGGAAGAACAGGACAGCATGTGAGATGTCATGGAGATTGTTAGGTGGAACTTCCAGAAATGTGTCTTCAAAAGTGAGACAGTGTCAGGTCAATCACATAAAAAAAGATTTCAGAGATATTCAGGAGAAAATCTGAATTTGAAGGTAAATGAATGGTAAGGAGAAAAGCAATTCTGGCTTAGCGATGGCTCTGAAAATATATGTCCCCTGCTTCCTCTACTTATTCAGCTGTAAAGCTTTAAGTGAAACTGTTCAAAGTTTGGTAGAAAGTTCTCCTTTGGCTGAGGGACTGTTGGGGGAGATATGTTATATCACATATAGGTGGTGTAACACTCTGTACTAATATGTGCAGACAAATTGCATAATACAGGAAAGAAGTAAAATGAGGTAGAAAGAACACTGGACTAAGAGTCCATCGACCTGACTCCCAGCCCTGGTTCTGCTCTAATAAGCTATGAAATCTTGGCAATCAACCAACAACCAGCTTCCTCAACTTAAAATGAGGAAACTGGACTCAGTCATCTGTAAGGCCTCATCCACCCTCTATAAGGCCTTGTTCACATTTCTTTTGTCCCTCCTTCTATTAATGTCACACCCCAACACACACCCACGCACATGTAGAAACATACAGGTTAAAGATTAAATTTCACTGGGGACCTTTATAAGGAACAGGTTCACAGAGAGGAAAAATTACAATCATGAAATAATGGATTCTTCATGTCCAGAAAATTTAATACATATTTTAGGATGGTGAAAAAATGTGTCCATGATCTTTGGGTTTAACATCTTACATGTATGACTAATGTACCTTATTGCTAGATTAATAGAGGCTTATATTTACACAATGGTTTAGTGTTTACAAAGCAATTTTATGTCATATCACATTCACTTTTGAGCCTTACAACTGCTTTAAGAAATAGTCAGGGAATCCAAATTATTTCCTTTTTGTAAACAGACTTGAGATACACACACATTAAATAATTTGCCCAAGTTTATATTGCAAGGGGCAGACCTCGACCTTCTCCCCCGTTCACCAGCATTGATTCCTGTTGCCAGGCAGCTGAGAGGCTGGGAGCCTGAAGGGCTTCCCTCCCCTCCCACTTCATCTGCCCATTCTCACAGCTCAGCTGAAGTCACTGAGAACAGCAGAACAGCGACACAATGGGATTTCCACCTTTCATAAAATCAAAGAGATCACAGACACATTCAACCAGTATCTTCACTGCCAACTCATTGAGCAGTCACATTTTAGTCTCTGCCATGGGGTCTGCAAAGACTATGTATTTTGGATAAGAAAATAGACTTCATAAAATATATTAAACCCCTTTATTTAAAAATAATGGCTTGCATTATATATCCATCATTCATAACTGAACGCATCTGTAACAAAATGGCCTACATCAGTACAAAATAATCCATCTGATTTCTTTCTGCCTGTAGTGTGTCATCCACCTTCAGTTTGCTGGACAATCCAGACACACGTGAACATTCAATCAAATCACTGCAAGTGTGGATAAGTTCAAAAGACATCAGGCATACATCCTGCATAAGAATAACAATTGGTTGCCAAGATAGTGAATATTTATTTTAATCCAATGACATGAAGTTAAACAGGGAATATATGAAGATCCTAAAAGGATGAACCAAATGCCACAATCGTGTTACCATGTTTATCTGTCATCTCATTAAAGTGGATAAAACCACTGCCCCTTCTGAGTTCTCATGATGGGAATTAATTCTCATATGGCCTTAATCCCTGGAACTCTCTCTGTGAGCAAATGTGTTTCTAATTTGAAATCTGGAAATGTTCAGAAACATTAAGGGTCCACCGTGCCCAGAGTAACCTAAGAGTTACTTAAAAAGAATCAGTGGAAGAGTCCACCTTTTTTCAGACTTTATACTCACTCCGTCAGAAAACCCCTCTGCTATGCCAGTATCCGAGGCTCCTTCATCACCTCCACAGCCAAGTGCGACTTCTGCAACTTTGCAGCAGTCTCCTAGCCAGTCTCCCGGCTTCTGCCCTTGACCCCGCATTCTGTCTTTAACACAGTACAGACAGTTCACGCCGGTTTTCTGGTTCAAAAGTTTCCAGGGCCTCCCATCTCACTCCAAGGAAGGCCCCAGTCCTGATTGTGGCCCAAAAGGCCCTACAAGATCCATTCCTCTGACTTCTCCAGCCTCAACTTCTATTCCTCTAGCTGCCACTGCCTCCACTCCTCTACTCCACTCAACTTCCTTGCTGATCTTGAAACACACCAGGCATATTTTTGCCTCAGAATCTTCTCCTTGGCGGAAGCCATCTTCAGCTTCTGCCCGAAGCAATCTACCCGAGACCCTCCTCGCCACATTGTCCCACCTCTTTCAAGTCTCTGCTCAAATGCCATCTTCTCTATGGTCTACCCCAACCACGCTATTCAGAACTGCTGCATGTGCCACCCTCCTCCCCAGTGCCATCAATTTCCCTCACTCAGCTCTCCTCTCCCAGCACTTCGCCTTCTGATGTACAGAATCAGGCTTAGTAGGTTTACTTTTTCTCCTCACTAGCATATACACTCTATAAATGGAGGGATTTTGTCTGATATTAGTCTGTCTAAAACACTGTTCAGCATACAGAAGGTCCCTAAGAATTGTCGGTTGAATGAATAAATGAATATAGATGCCAAATCCTTGTTTTGCACAAAGATTAACACAAACTAGTTAACAAGTGTGGTTTCTAAGCATGGACCCCCAAATAACTGGATTTCTGAGCTGTATGCTGAGTCTTCTATGTGACCACTGAAGTGTCTGCCAACCCTAATTCAACACTCATCAGCCTCATCCAGCAATTAGAAGTTATGGAGGGAAGAATGGTTCAGAGTTAGCAGAAGTCTATGAAAAGAAGAAATAAGTGGCTAAAAGTAGAGGAGGAAAGAGTATTTAACATCAAGACTAATTGAAGAAATCTGTATCAAAGCAGTAAGACTATTTTTTTACTAGTATGTTAGCAGAGGTTTTTAAAAATTATGATATTCAATACTGGTAAAGGAAAAGAGAAAAATGTACTTTCAGACACCACCCTTTAGAAAATAGAGCCGTTTTAGAAAATTATTTGGCAAATGGGTCTAAAGCCTTAAAATATTCAGGGCTTAATTTGTATAATTTTATCCTAAATGTGGAAAAAGCTTTATTTAGGCAATGATTTTATTACAGCTATATTTATGAAAACAAAATTTGGAAGCCACCTAAATGGCCCACCATAAGAAAATGACTAAGCAAACTTTACATGGCTCATCAACTCCATTCCATTTTTAATGACACATTAATAATTTAACAATGTGGGAAAGTCCTGATGTGAAGCTACAAAGACTTCCACCCAAATAGATTAGGGAAAAAATATGGGAAGGAGGTAGGCTGGGTATAAACAGACCTGGTCCCAGGACAGAGCAGTGTTCTTGGATTCTGGGCTGTTGGACCCCACCCTTCTTGTCTCAAATCCTCAGAGACTGATAGGTCCTCTGCTCTCCTGCAACAGTCTCTCTCCTCAGAGTTCCAGGAACCCTAAGCACGTGGGCACCCAATGACCTGCTCTGACACCCCATCGTTACTTAGGGATGCATATAAATTAGAGTGGGCTCACTCCAAATACATAAAAAAAAAGTACAAACAAAAATGTAAAACCAGAGGCATTAAACAATAAATGTATTTGTAGAAACCTAAAGCTGAATCCTATAAAAAAGTGAATCCAAATCAGCACTACCTGGGCACATAACGGTGTATTTTGATGGATATAATTTGGCCCTCACAACTGTTTTTCAAACAGAGTCTAGGAGTCTGTCAGGTAGGTTAGTTCACCCACAGGTTAATTCCAGAACACCATTACCACTGTAATTTATACCACCTTTGATACATCCAATTCCACGGCGTTGCTTTTACACAGTAATGAGATCCACTCTGAGGAGATTTAGCAGAAAAAAATCACAAATTGGATAAACCTCATATGTGAACGTGGACCCGGGCGGAACTCATTATCATACCAGGTAGAATATGGGGTCTCAGAACTTGGTGTGACGTGGTTTACTCACCTATCACGGATCTATTTTCTTTCACTTCAAAAGGATCTGTTGAAAATTTCGCTCTAAGTGTTTTAAAGTGCTTTTCTGGAGACAATAGAGGACTGAGAGCTTGGCCGCTTTTCAGAAGAGGCTTCCTATAGCCAGTTCCTCCGAAGTTCTTTCCTTTCATTTTCTTTTCCTCGTCTTATTCCTTCACAAACTCTTGGGCGGAGGGTTGACTTTGAAGAGAAGGCCGCGAGGGAGCTGCCGTACTACCTGCGAAACGCCGACTCAGAAGCAGGCCGAGCGCGCAGCACGGGGTCCGCAGGAGCGTGCAACGTGCGCTGCGTGACGAGGGAGGGGGCAGCTGCGCTTGCGGCTGCGCCCGCGGCTGCGCCCTGTGTCCACCAACGTAGGGCTGCACGCACGCCCTGGTCGCGCGCACTGGACGGGCCATGCCAGGCGGGGATGCGTAGCATGGCTGCCAGCAGGAGGGTGAGGGACCTGCAATCCTAAGACAACAGAGGCTTCCGGCACTGCAAGATGATTCAGCCTGGGCAGGATTCTGATTTAGGAGTTCTTACCTGGTTCCAGCCTTGATTCACTGACATTAATGGGGAGTCCCATTATTCAATCCAAATCTAACACTGACCGCCTGGAGTCGGCACTAGATTCTGCAAGTGAAGGCTTAGTTCTCACAAGATGCCCCCCCTTTCAGACGCCAGGGGTTGTTAAGCAGATAGGGTAGGAGTCCCCAGAGAAAGAGAATTACAGATGGCTTTCTTGACATGAGAGAAGCCATTTCTGCCATAAGCCATTTTGTGAGCTAAGGCTGGCCACGATGCTTGCCCTTGAACAGTTAGTTCCCTGGGTGGAGGATTGTAACTACACACCGAGAACCAGTCTGGTCATAACCTGAGGGATGATGATGTCGACCTTTTCTGATCCTCGTAACTTCACTCAACCAATGCTTGGACTCTGTCGACCAATTCTATGCTGAATTCTCCTTTGCTCAAGTCCTTTCATGAATATGCATACACCAGCCAAGCTCCTTCATGAATATGCATATACCCTTAGCTTAAAACTTCCCCAGTTTTGCTGTTTGGGGAGACACTGCTTTGGGAATGATCCCTGGTGTTCTCCTTACTTGCTGCAAGCAATTAATCCTTCCTTCTCCTTGGCTTGGCTGTGTATTTTGGCTCTACACCCAAGAGACGAACCCAGTATTTTGGGTAACAGGGTCCCCAGGCCACCAGCACTTCTGCTTGGCTGACTACAAATTCGGGGGTTTCTATACAAATATCAAATCATTATGTTGTACATCTGAAACTAATATAAATGTTTTATGTCAAACCTCAATTTTAAAAAATAGTCCAAAAAAGTTGGGGGGCTAAGACCCCCCTCAGATTCAATAATTTGCGTCATGAACTCATAAAACCCAGCAAAGAGGTATATTTACAATCAGTTTTATTATAAAACTCAAAAACAGCGAAATGAAAGAGATCCATAGGGCAAGGGGTTGGGTAGGGGTCAGGGCACAGAGCTCCCATGCCCTCCTGGGTGCTCCACTGTCCCAGAACCATGATGAGTTCACCAGCCTGGAAGCTTCTCAGAACCTCATTGTTCAAGAGTTTTTATCAAGGTTTCATTACTTAGGCACCATTGATTAAATCTCTATTCATTAGTGGTGGAACTCAATCTCCAACCCTTCTCTTCTCGCTGGAGGTTGAGGGTGAGGATGAAAACTCTAACCCTCTAACCTCACATTGGGTCTTTCTGTTGTGGTCAGCCCCTCCCTTGAATCTATCTGAGGGTCCCACCGTTTGTCATCTCATTAACATCAACTTAGATTCGGTTAGAAAGGAGCTTGTTATTCATAACACAAAATAATACTATCACTCAGAAAATCCCAAGGAGTTTTGGGATTTTCTGTGCCAAGAACCTGGGATAAAGACCAAATATTTATTTTTTATTATGCCACAGCTCTGAAATGTGTTTTCTGATGAAATCTCTTTACTTCAGTTTTCTAAACTGTACCCCGAAGTTAACATACTTCCCTGACAAATATGACCCAGGTTCCTACCACTGTGCAATGCTTTACACAATTCTTTGTGCAAAGAATGCACTTCAGTGTGATGGCACTAAGTTTTTCTCAGCTAAGTAGCTGACAGTGCTGGTGTACACCACATATGCCAGAATGCTGCTGGTGTTACTGAGGAAGCGTTCATGGGATCTCAGAAGACCGAAGGATCAGAAAGAGACCCATTAGATAAATAGGAGGTGACTGTTCCCAATCAAGTGGTGTTCTTCCAGATTCTTTTGATAGCAAGAGGCAGAAACCTGACTAAAACTTGCTTAGATTTATTGAGAAATATATATTTAAAAGTAGCTCACAGAACAGAAAGAAGAGCTCTTTATTCAACCATGATCAGAAGGACAGAAAACCAAGAAACTTCTGGGACTCCAGACATGGGAACCATGTCTCTAATACCATTAGGTCTGTCTCTGACTGTCACTGTCTATCTCTCTGTGTCTGTCTTTTTCCCTCTCTCTGCTCCCCTCCTTTCAAATATTATTTTTGTTTGCTTTTTAAAAAAAATTTATTTTTGGTAGCTTTCTTCTCTCCTACTGCTGATTAGCTTCTTCCCTGACTTTGCAGCAATAACTTTGGGACTACAGGGAGAAAGAGTCTTCCCACCATCCCATCCTAACAGTTAGAAATACCAAAATCTTGGGCTCCAGATTCTTACTCCCTGATCAATCACTGCAGTTGGAGAGATGGAGGGAGAGGGGGTCACATAAGCAGAAAATAATTAAAATTTCTAACACTTATTAAAAATTACTATATGCCAGGCATCATTTTAATCTTTAGTTAGCAAACAATTACAAAGCATTCAGTAGTACCCTATTTTAGATGCATTATAGACATTAACCATTTAATCCTCACAACAACCCTTGGGCAGGTGCTGTATTATTCCCATTTCATAGGTGAGCCAAACTGAGGCATGAAGAGCTAAGAAACTTGTCCAAGACCACACGGCTATGTATTAGGTCATCTCTCTTTAAAACATCCCCATGAGGAATGTCTATTATTGGCTCCGTTTTACAGATAAGGGAACTGAGTGCTAAATGGGTTAACATACCAAGGTAACAGTTTTAGTTGTGTGTTTGGGCCCAGACCACATCCCAGCCTAATGAATCAACAGAGATAGGGACTCCAGGGCTGCCCTTCATGACACGGGCTGGTCCTGCACTCAGCCTACCCTCCCTCCCCTCTCCCTGCATGGTTTTCTACTCTCTCTTCTCACCTGCTGGCTCTGAATGATGAGGTCATTTCTCTGCTGAAGCCTTCACTATGATGCAGGAAATCCCATCAGGCCTCTTGGAGGCTAATATTCTGATGCTTTTGTGATATTCCCTTCCCTCAACTCAGAAGGATCTGAATAAGCCAAAAAAAAGTCATTTACTCTCCTCGAGGGAATGTTCACTGGGGCTTGCTATAGGGCACAAGACAAATAATGCTTGCCTGCAGTATTTTTAAAAATCAAAATTAACGCAAAAAAATCCATTTTAAATAAAGACAGGAGATCCAACCACATACTTGCACCACACAGCCCACTTCCCTCACCCCAGCCCCATTCCCAGCCCTGTCGGATCCTGTCTGTATTTAAATTCTTGACATTTCATTTACCATGGATGTTTTTTGCATTAATTTTTATTTTTAATATGGCACTAAATTATCTTGATGGTTGAGGGGTTTTGGTGGGGTTTTGTTTCCTTTTTTTTTTTTTTTTTTTTTTTGAGTCCTCTTAAATTTGTGCCCGAGGTTGAGCACCTCACGGTCCCCACCCAATTCCGGTCCTGGACCGGGTACATTAAAAATGCAATCACAGGGCCCTGATTCCCAGTTTAGTTTCCCTATGTCCTTCCCTGTCTCCTCTACAAGTGAGCTGTT
This sequence comes from Camelus ferus, assembly GCF_009834535.1. Lineage (NCBI taxonomy): Eukaryota > Metazoa > Chordata > Mammalia > Artiodactyla > Camelidae > Camelus > Camelus ferus. The sequence goes on from NC_045721.1 coordinate 10,792,713, forward strand.
CTCTACATCAGCCCCATCAAATCAGTGACCACCACATGCTCTCAAGTTCATAGCTGAGCCATGAGGGAGAAAGAAGGGGAAAAAGTCTTCATCACCTTGCACCAGAGCTACAGGAGCAGTTTTGCTGTTTCTTTCTCTTTCTTAAAGGACGTTTTTTTATATCATCAGTTGAGTAATTTGCCACGAGGCAAATTCCTACCTTTGACACCCTCAAATCAGTGTTGACATGTAATTTTAATTATTGAATTCCCATCACTGTTTCCTCTAATGCAGTGGTTCTCAGTCTTTAAAAACAAATCCCTAAGTCCAGGCTGCTCCCCAAATCCATTTAAATCAGTGTCTCCAGAGGTGAGAGCCTGGAGTCCATAATCTTTAAAGCTTCCCAGATGGTTCCGATGAGCAGGCAAGGCTGAGAATGATTGCTTTAGTGAAAGGCTAACTTTTTATTTTCCTCCCTCTGTTGATTTTCCCTGTGGTCCTTCCCCGAGGCCAATAACAGTCAGGCTCCAGGTCAGAGGGAGGTGGATTCAATTACTGGCTTTCCCGCATACTAGCTTTGTGACCATGAACAAGATAGTTGACTTCTGTTTTCTCAACTGCGCTGTGGAGATAATAACAGAATTGTTTGAAGGAATAAGCTATGGCATTTAAAAAACATTCAGCAGTGTCTGGCAGGCGTGTGCCTGCACGCACGCATGCACCCACACACCCAATATGAGCTATTAGTATTATCAGTTAAGAATCCATTCTTCCAACAAAATGATGAGAAGCCCAATGAATAAATAGATAATGACAGAACTGCCTTTGGAAGCTGGGTTTTGGGAGAGAGACCCCACTCTCTTCTTCCAGAGTTCTGCAAACTCTTAGGGGTTCTAGGAAATAATTTGAAGACCACTAGTATGGAACATAACATTACAGATCCAATTTTCCTCTGTTTGGGGTGGCTCTACCTGCCTTGGAACTGCTGTGGTCCACTTCCAATCTCTCTTCTGGTGGCAGGCATCAGGCTGGCTGGATTCAGGGACAACTTTGTGGCCACAGGAGCCAGCAGAGTAGGGCTGCTTGGCCCAAGTGGCCTCTGGAGCCTCAGGCTCGTTAGTGGAAAGAGCAGCCACTAACAGCTCACTGACCCACCCAGGAGACGCTGCTCTAAATCCCCAATCCCCCGGCTGGCTGAGTATCTCTGGTTTTTAGGTGTGTGGTGGTGGCCAGGAGGCCTGAACCGTTTCCTGTTCAAGAGCAGCAGAGCATTTAAGTGCCCTGTGCAGGAAGACCCTGAGGGCATCCTAGCTTGGCAAGGATGCTCCCTTTGGGAAAGAGTAGCTTGCCTGTTTTCCCTTCTGAAAACAGCTGTGCTCTATTTGTTCCTTGGACAGTGTTGATTGTTTTCAGCCCACCAGGTCAAAAATCCCAGCCCTGTTCAGAGACCTCTGCCAGCCTCGGGCTGATCCAGAGAGGGTGAGGCAGAAGGCACAGATTGGGATCAGTGTAACGGAGGTTGGCTCAGCCTCGGAAATCATCCTTGCCACGCAATTGGCAGTAGTTCCTTTACCCTTAGGGAGGCCCATCTGTGCCCCCACTGGTTCATGGGTTGCTTCCATCACTGTCATTTTTTCCTATCAATACAGTGTCTTCTTTTTTTTCATAAAGGAGTATTCCTTGTCCCAAGTTAATAGCTGAGTAAACTATGCAGTCGTAAGAGTGTTTTGTTTTTTCCTCCCCTGAGCCCATTTCCAGGCTTGTTTGGAAAGAAAGTTGATATTTCATACCAGAGCATGTTTAAAGTGTATGCCTAGAGGGGGGAGGGTATAGCTCAAGTGGTAGAGCACATGCTTAGTGTGCACAAGGTCCTGGGTTCGATCCCTAGTACTTCCTCTAAAACTTAATAAACCTAATTACCCCACAAAATTGATTAATTAAAAAAAAATAAAGTGTACTCCTAGAGGAGGGATAAATTAGGAGTTTGGGAATAACAGATACTACTATATGTAAAAGAGATAAACAACAAGGACCTGCTGTAACATAGCACAGGGAACTATGTTCAATTTTTTGTAATAACCTATAATGGAAAATAATCTGAAAAAGAATACATATATGCATAACTGAATCACTCTGCTGAACACTTGAAACTAACACAACATTGTCAATCAACTACACTTCAATAAACAAATAATAAAATTTAAAAAATAAAGTGTATGCCTCAATTGCTCTTTAGAGAAGCTATTTTAGTTAGACTCCTAGCCACTGGAATCTTTAATTGCAAGTAACAGAAACAACTTATACTGGCTTTAGCCACAGAGGGGGATTTATTATATGAATAAAGGAACATCTCAAGCAAGCAAGGACAAGAGTGTGGCCAGGCTTCAGGAAGGGACAGGGAATTGGAAAGCTGCCAGGACATGACTGCAATGTCTCATCTGTGAAGTTTGGCATGTGAGCTGCTTTTGTGTCTCTCTGCTAACTGGCTTTGATTGCCTCCGCCTACGAGGAGACATGTTGCTACCACTCAGAGAGTAGTACTCAGCACTTCCACTTGAGAGCATGACTGGTGTCTTTTGGTATCGATTCTGAGGAAGTACCTGATTGGTAAGTAACCATCCGCAGTGGTCAGTGGACACGTAGCCCAGTGGCCAACTTCTCAGCCAAGGTTCCCAGGTCTGGCTGATGATTTGAGTCACTTGTGAGAGTTGTTTTTTTTTTTTTTTAAATACAGACCCAGGCTCCACCCTAGTCTCTGGGAAGGAGCTGGGACTCTACATTAAAAATTCCTCAAGCAATTCTGATGATAAATTAGATTTGAAAGCCACTGAAACACAAGACTTTGGTATCCATTAATCTTTCCACTAAGGTCTAACGAGACTGCCTTTTAAGCTGCCTACTATTTGTGAAGGCTATTACTGTAGGGCTAGAGTGAGCAATTCATTTCAGTGCAAATATACATGAGTGGGCTGGGGAACTCCCTGAGCTACAGAACACTTGCTGTAGAACCAGTCTAGTGGAAATCTGAGAAGCCGACTGAGAGTTGGATCTAATATCACTATTCTTAAAGGCTTCGTGGTCAGGACTTTTAGATGAGATTTCAAGAACACTTCTTACCAGGTGAAATCTGGCTTAATGTTAGCCAAGTAGGTGATGCAGGTAGTGTGGGTCAGCGTAAGAGTCAAGAATAGGTTTAGAATTTGGGCTGTCATACTAAAGAAAAATGAAGCTCCACTGGGAAAACATCACCTTATAGAATCAAGTTGTGTTTTATGTTCCCACGCATTCACTTCTTAGACGTGCTGTTTCTGCTGCTTGGTAATATTAACTCTTCTAACGTCTGTTGGTTTGTTCTTTAAGACTTAAATTGTGTTTCTACCTAGAGGAAGGCTTCTTTGACTCCCTAGTCCATGAGTCTTTACTTCAGTTCTTATAATATCCTTTGTGTACCTCGACCACATCATGGATGGTAATCATTTTACGTCTCCATCACCTCCATTTGATGATGGGTACTTGGCACTTAGGTAACTAAACCTACTTGTATGGGGGTTGGTGTGAACCGTCCTACTGAACTGATGTAGTGATGTGTCTGCTGATCTGGCCTCGGCTTCCCTTCTGTCCCTCACACACCCCCTTATTCCCATTGTCAAAACCATTTTGCTTTTGCCAAAAATCTCAGTACCATTCCAGTTTCTGTGGTCATTCATCCCTTAATCATGGCAAATAAGGAGACCTGTAGGCCTGTATGCATTATGCCATGCCGATTAGGACACCCTTTAACACCATGATGAATTCTGTGGATGTTTTACACTATGATACTCTAGCTAAACTGGCCATAATTCACTAGGCATGATTCAGTTGTTACCTCATTTTCATTTAACTCCTACAACAAGCCTACAAAGAAAGCTTTATAGGGAAAAATGGCAGTCAGAAAGGTTCAGTAACCTGCTCAGGCCACACCACCAGTAAGTGTCAGAACTGAGATCAAAACCCAGATCTGACTCCAAATCCTTAAACTATCAAACACCAGGCTGCCCTTGAGGCCCCTTGAGAAACTTACTTTATGTAGTTAGCTATTTCTCCCTATATATGCCTTCTTTTCCCAATTAGAATGAAATATTCAATAAGTATTTGTTGCTTTGGTTGAATACAAACAATGTAATTATGGATGGTATGCCACTGATTTGAACTAAAAAAAAAGTGCCCAACCTTCTTTTATCAGGTACCAAGCACAGAATAATTTTCTAGAAGTATATATTTAAAAGTTTCCAACAGAATGTAAGCCTCAGCCCGTTTGTATCTCATCTATTTACCATGGCTGAGGGAAAGATTTCTCCACTGTTGTCTTCATTTTTCGTAAGACATTCCTGAACTCCAAGGAAGCCCTACTTACCCTGTGCTGTTTGTTTTAGATGGGGCCCTTAAGGGTAGGGTCTGAGAATGTTCACGTAACTATTTCAAGACAGGGAGATGGGGCCAGACACACTCTTGGAGGATTCATCACTGAGTCACAGAAGAGTCACATATGCCAGGCATGAAACTGAGTAGTTGGGGGAGGGCACTGCATTCACTGGTTTCCCAAATACACCATCTATGTATCTGACAGCTCACACAAGAAAGCATTCACCACTTGTCTTAAAGGAGGGATTTTTAAGAAGTTCTAGGGGATATGAGAAATGATTTATATCAATTATAAGTGGGGGAGTATAAAAAGAAAAATTTTTAAATAAATTAGAATTATGTACCCCTTTCACACTCAAGCATGGTTCAAAAGCTGGAAACCTAAAGAGATGCACTTAGATGTAAAAGCAGAGTCAAACCCCACCTATTTCAACAGAAGAGATGAAAGACAGACTGCAAGGAGGCAGGAGCCAAGCTGTTTCTCTCCTGGGGCTATAGCAAATTGAGTCCAGAGCCTCGCAGGGATGACAGATGCACCAGGCAGGTATATGACACCACATCTGGGAGCAATGGAGGGAACAGCTGACTCGAGCAGGCTCAGGCATCACCTCCTGAAAGCACAACACTTTTCTGTAGCTTTATTAGTAAACTTTTCATTCTAGGTGCAAAGTGTAATTACCTCTAGGCTTTCTCCAAGAGCAGAAAACCACAGCGTGCCTGCACTGTGAAAGACAAAGCATGCCTCTAGCCCAAAAAACAAGAAACTGGCAGCTTTGCCAAAGCATCTGAATGAGTGATAAGCAGGTGACGGAAGTATAGGCAGGGGTCGGGGTGGGTTATAACCATATGTTTGTTTTTTAATGTATTAAATTTAAAATGTTGGTGATACTCATGAAATACCCAGTAAGCTGGTAGAGAAGAACTCAAGAGAGGTTATAGATCTTAGGGCAATAGATCTTAGGAATCTTTTGCAGGGAGGTGATAAAATCCTGTGCATTCCAGGGGAAAAATAAAGCAAGGGGAGGACCAAGGACACAAGCTTAGGGGAGCACACACTGGATGAGGCATTCTGGTTACCTCATCCCCAAATCCTTCCTCTTCTTTGTACAGATTCCTTTTGGCCTTGAGACATTCCTAACGCTTACCTTATTCTATTTCCTTCTATTTTGGACAGAAGTAGTAAATTTCTCCCCAAATCTGAGAGTCAAATAGAGCCTTAGAATCAATGACTTTACTCAGTAAGGCCATACAAAGTCTTGTGGTAGAGTGCAGCCTTTGAATGGATTAATAAACTTTCTCAAAAATAAAGAACTGTGGTATCCAAAACAGCATAAGATTCTTATTGTGCACTATTATCCCATATATTTGGATAAAAAATCCCCTATAAGAATGTTTGAAATTATAAGCTGGAACTTTACCAGATCCAGTTTTTAAAAGCTCCCCTTCCTTCTCTCTTCCCTGAACATAACTGGTAGAACTCGAGGAAGTTGCTTGTATGAGGAACACAGGATTTAATGCAAGTTTTATGACTTAAGGTTTATTTATTATATTTTGCCTGTCTTTCCTTAATTTCCTGAATCATCATTAAGTTACTATTTGGAGTTCCCATATTTTTCTCACTATACACACAGAATGAAGAAGTCATGGTCATTGTTCCCTGCAGTGCTCTTTATACATTTTAAGCAAGCAAGCCGAGTGCAGTGTAATCACCAAAGCACTCAGCAGAGTGAGTGACTGGGTTTCAGCTGTCTGCACTGAAAACTGTTTCTTAACATTATACCTGGTATGTCTGCAGTTTCAACACAGCTCAGGACTGAATAAGCACTAGACTGACATGGAAAGAATGCTAACCCAGGTGTTCCTGACTTTATCTGATAAGGGGAACTCAAAAGGCCTGGTGTTGGCTGGTTGATGGATAAGCTTTATGACACTGAGGCAGGGGCAGGTTGGTTTGTTTTTCACTCCCCTTCAAAAGACTAACCCAGTTTTCTCAGTGCTCACTAAGGAAGTCCTAAATAAGAACTTTTATCAAATGGGAACTCAGATAAGAAAAAAAAGCACAACGTCGCTGACGAAAACATTTCACAAACATACGGAAGTAAGGACAGAAATTTTCAACACTCTGGACCAGAGTGTTCATATAGGGTATGTCTAACCCTATCAAGAGGACCTCAAAATCTATCAAGGGGTTGCCGAGGAAGGGTAAATTTAAAGGAAACTTACTCCACATTCTCACCTTTCATACATAACTTTCCCTCAAACTGAGCAATCTAAAAAACAACAAAATACTGCATCCACAGTATTTCCTCCACTCTATAAACCAAAGGCACATCACTCACCTTCCATAAACCAAAGGCACACCTCTTACCTCCCCAGCTCATGCTAGGCTGTACTGCCCTGAGGCATTCAAGTCTACAGGGTCCACGAGTGTTAGTCCCTGGGGCTTCCTGGCATTTCCTGTTCTATGTTTCTGTTAAGGGAGATTTAGAGATGGCGTATTTGGGAATTGTTAGGATGTTCAAAATTTGGATATGTTGCAAAGTAGGATATAGTGGAAGTAATGCTGATTCTTATTTAACAGACTGGCCGCTTCCATTACCAGATGCATGCCTAGGAAGAAATATATCAGTCTTGATGGAAACCCTACTAGCAAAGCAGGAAGCACCTTTAAGAAACACTGAATGCTACAAACAGCTTTTCTCATAAGTACTTTTTCTACTACTTAAAGTATTTATCTTTAGAACAATCACTGACCCTGAAGAAAAGTAACTCTGAACAGTCAAAACAAGAACACTTTAGTAATGCTGATACTTTAATTATAACTTGGGATATTTTTCAGGACTACCAGAATTTTCATGATGCACTGATAAAACCTACAGACAAAAATTTTCATATTATGAAACATTTACTTCAAATACAGACATATCTCAATTTATTTAATTTTATGAAATGATTAATATTTCCCACCACCTATTAAAAGAAAATAAATTAGATTCTACCTGCCACATCAGTTTTTAGCACCCTATAGAACATCTATAGAAAAATCTGATCCTAATAAAACTGTTATTTTTTGATTCCTAATTCTACCAAAAACTAAACACCTAGTTCTATATATGCACACATCTTTATTGAAAGATTATCTTGCCTTATCAACCTACTTGCTTCTTAGGTAACTGATAATTTTAGCTTATAGAGGACCGTTGACTTGTTATAGGCTAAATAATATGAAACTAAAATTTTACCCCTTGAGTGCTTTTAGTAATTTCTTAGAAGAGGTGTTTTGTGACATTCTTAATACTTTTTATAATATTCTTCAAAATCCATTAACACAACATAAAAGTCAGACTTTTTCTGACAGAAAGGAAATATGATTTGTTTACTTGATTTAATGATGAGATTGTGGCTATTTGGCTTGATTTCATCATGTGGTGGACATTTACCATAAACTGAATGATTAAACCTGTGGTTCCAAGGTTTTGATGACTGATACATTTAATAAAATATATATTATGATAAAAATATTTAAAGCACTAATTGTATGAAAAATATATCTGAAAAGGTGTTTTGAAAGTAACAGGTTGGATTTTCCAACTGAATTAAATAAAGTTTTTCTAAGTGGAAGAGTAACAGGTACACTTAATAATCATTTGATAGTCTCGGTAGAGCTGTTTGGGTTTATGTCCCCAAATTTGAGAATAAATAACTTTAAGTAACAAACTCTTCCAAAAGTTAGAGCTACCAATTCTGTTTTCAACAACAACAAAAAAAAAAACAGTAAACTAATCATATTGTCAGCTGAAGGATAATTAAAAACACAACACGATCTTTGGCATGGAATTTAAAGAATTGAGTAAAACTGTTCTAATAAAGCTACTTCCATACCCAGCTCTATTTAGGGGCTGTTTCAGCACTTACATAGATAGAAATGAAGGACATAAACAGAACTGATGCTGAGCCCTCTTTCATTCTAGCAATGCCATATTTATGCAGGGATACATAAACCAATGAGAAAATTACTCTCATTAAAAGAGGACTCTCAACAATTTTACATTTCATTTAATAAGTATCAAAATCTTAAATACTTATATTTTGATCAATTATGTAAAATAATTTTAACAACTCAATATAGAAGAAATTTAGCACAGACTTAAGGCCATAGTAAATACATTTTATTTTTTTAAATTTTATTTATCTTTCTTTAATGGAGGTACTGGGGGATTGAACCCAGGACATCACTCATGCTAAGCATGCACTCTACTACTAAGCAATACTCACCCTCTTATAATAAATTTTAAAATGTTAATCTATATACTTTTTTTTTCAAAGATGATAGTGTGACCAGTATTATTTCCGGGCATAAAAACATACAGTAAAATCCTATGACAACAAACTCCAACAATATAAGAATCTGGTCTAATGGAACTGGCCCCCATCCTCCATTTCAGTCCCCTACTCCCAGACATTTTAAGCTTCTCCAGGGAAGGCACGTGGTGGTGGTTAGAAAGTGTTAGTGACTACCTTGTGATTACTGGGGACTTTCTCAGTTCAATGAATGGTCAATTTGTATAGTAAATTTCACTACCTTTATTTTTGTCCTTTGTGTGACAATACAGACTGAAATATAATTTTTTTCATTATAAGTGCAATAATATGACCCTGTATTTTCAAAATTCAATTTTTGGGGACCCATCTAGGCATTATGTTGTATTACATTAAGATAAAATCCTGTGAAGGGGAGGGTACAGCTCAGTGGTAGTGTGTGTGCTTAGAATGCACAAGGTCCCGGGTTCAACCCCCAGTACTTCCATTAAAAAACAGATAAATAAATAAACCTAATTATCTCTCCCCCCAAAAAAAAGAATTTAAAAAAAAGATGGGGGGAGGGTATAGCTCAGTGATGGAGCATGTGCCTTGCATGCATAAGGCCCTGGGTTCAATCCCCAATACCTCCCTTAAAAAGTATAAATAAAGAAATGGAAGGAAGGAAGGGAGGGTGGGAGGAAGGGAGGAAGGGAGGAAGGAAGGAAGGAAGGAAGGAAGGAAGGAAGGAAGGAAGGAAGGAAGGAAGGAAGGAAGGAAGGAAGGAAGGAAGGATCCTGTGGGAAAATCACAATGAAATACAAGTTCAAGGAGAAAAAGGAAAGATGTAAAATTTTAAGTATCTTTATGTATTTTTAATATGGTTGATAGTATTAAATTTCTATATTTTGCCTCCACTGGATATATTTGAAAGAGTGATGTTTTGTTTTAAAATGCCAGTATTCATACTATGCTGGAAATTCTATCCTTTGCCAATGTTTAAACTTCGGAACAGTTTTAAATGTACAAAGGAACAGTTTCCTTTTAAGATAATTAAACTATTAAACAAAAAAACTATTAGAGAGTACTGATGTAAAAAAGTTTGCAAATCACTGTTCCAGAAAGAGGAAAGGTTAGCAATGACATTTCTGAGGCCAAAGATAGAGCAGATTCTTTATCAGCAGCGCACAGACTGAACAACTAAGAAGGAGAGCTTAGCATCTGTTTGCTTTTCCTGGCACCTAGAGGGAAAGCCAAGCATAGACAGGGATTAAACAGGTCTACTGTTGAGTCACACTCTAAGAACTGATTTATGGCGCACAGTAACAGAGAACAGCTCATATCTGTAACTGTGAGCGAGCAGTAACTCCTTGACTGGAGACTAGTCAAGACTTAAGCTCTCTACTCTTTGCAGTTTCAAGAAAAGGTACTAATCTCATGGAGTATTTTTACCACTACTAATTATTTTTAATTGAGTATCCCTTAGGAAATGGAAAAAAACACTGAGATAAATAGGAATCTGTGCAGCACAAATTATGGGTCCAATGACTATGACAAAAACTGAAATGAACAAATAGAGGGAGTTATTCCCTAAAATCAGTGTGGTCTGGGATCAAAGTAGGTCTTAAAAACAAAAACCGAAACAAAACAAACAAACAAACAAAAAACAGAATCAAGAGAACAAGACTGATGGGCTAATTTGCTGGGGACAGAAATAGGATGGTGTAGGTGTGATTCAGGTATGACAGTGAGGAGAATAGTGATTAGCCCAGAGCAGACGGCTGCTATAAAAGTTGGAATATAGCTGGAAACCAGACTGTGGAGGGTCTTAAATGCCAATGAAGAGTTGGCTTTTATCCCATGAGAAATGCAAAGTTTTCTGAGATCAATGTGTGACATTTTAGGGAGCTTTTTTAGTGACAGTAGCATGTAGGAAGAGAGAAGAGTGACTTAAATTTCAGCCATGGTCTGGGGAGTAGGATGGAAGCAGACTCAATATTGTGGATATTGTGACTGGAAAATAATCAAAGGACATTGTACTAAAAGGGCATGGGGAACCACAACTAATTCCAAGGTTTCAAGCCTGTTTGACTAGAATAATCATGGTCCCACTGACAAAAACAAATCCAACGGGAAAACAGGTTTATGTTGGAAGGAACAGGGTCAGCAAGCAAGAATGGACATGTGAAGGGAAAGGTTCAAGCTCCAACTCATCTCCATCAACAATGATGGAAAATCATACGCTTTCTCCTACTTTGTTTTCTTGTTCAATAGGGGAAATAAGGATTCATATTCTAACCTTGTTGTTGATCATACTAAATGACTCCATAGTGATCTATCAATATTTGCCCTAAAGAAATCTAAGGAAATCATTCTTGAGAACGTGCATTTAGAAGTTCAAAAACTGATTGATTGAGCTGAAAGCCTCAGCATCACTGGTCTCTTACTCAAGTCTTGACACAGGATCCATAAAAATGACCACCTCCACCCTTCAGCCCCTCATCAGCCAAGCTTAAGCCCTTTGACCTCTACGTCTCATTAGATTCGTTTGCACTCCTCACCTAGAGAACAATGGGAAAAACTGTAAACATAAATCCGTTCCCCTTCCCCACTGATCCTCATTACCAACAAGCCTTGCAAGCTTGTTACCTATGAAGTTAACAGTGGTTTGTTTTTTTTTTTGTACAGCCATCTAGGTACATGAAGCTAGATCCCTAAACAGACTCAACCCAAAGAGATCTTCACCAAGATACATTATAATCAAGATCTCAAAAATTTTAAAAAAAGAATTTTGAAAGTAAGAGAAGAGAGACCATACAAAGGAATCCTAATAAGGCTACCATCGGATTTCTTAGCAGACACCTTGCAGGTTAGGAAGAATGGGATGATATATTCAAAATGCTCAACAAAAAAACTGTCAACCAAGAATACTTAACTCAGCAAAGCTGTCCTTCAGAAATTAAGGAGAGATACTTTTCTAGACAAACAAAAACAGGGAATTTATCACCACTAGACCTGCCTTCAAAAAATGCTAAAGGGAGTTCTTCAAGCTGAAATGAAAGGGCACCAATTTGTAACATGAAAACACGTAAAAAAATATAAAATTCACTGGTAAAGGTAAATATACATTCAAATTCAAAATACTCTAATACTGCTATGTTGGTAAGTTAGTTTGAACTCTAGCATATAGATTAAGACACAAAAGTGTTAAAAGTAACTATAGCTACAGTTGATGTGATCAACTTTCACTGATGTCTTAAGAAACTGTCACAGCCACCCCAACCTTCAACTATCACCTTGAGCAGTCAGCAGACATCAACATCGAGGCAACACCTTCCACTGGCAAAGAGTAGAACTTGCTGAAGACTCAAGTGATGGTTAGCATTTCTCAGCAATAAAGCATTTTTTAATTAAGGAATGTACATTGGGTTTTTTAGACATAATGCTATTGCGCACTTTATAGACTACAGTACAGTGTAAATATACCAAAAAATTCATGTGACTCACTTTGTTATGATATTCACTTTATTGTAGTGATCTGGAACCGAACCCACAGTATCTCTGAGGTATACCTGTATATATTCTTCTCAAGCACACAAGGAACATTCTCAGGATAGAGCATGTGTTAAGTAACAAAATAGGTCTCAATAAATTTAAAAAGACTGAAATCATATCAAGTGTCTTTTCTGACCACAATGGTATGAAACTAAATATCAGTAACAGGAGGAAATCTGGGAAGCTCACATATATGTGGAAATTACACAACACACTTCTGAGCAATCAATAGGTCAAAGGAGAAGTAAAAAGGGAACTCAAAAAATACCCTGAAACAAACAGAAATGGCACACTTCCGGGCAAACACACAGACACACACACACAGAGGAGTATTATTCAGCCAAATAAAAAAAGGAAATCCTACCATTTGCGGCAATGTGGATGACCCTGGAGGTTTAAGTGAAATAAGCCAGATGGAGAAAACAAATACTGTACGGTATCACTTATATGCAGACTCTAGAAAAAACAAACAAAAAAGCCAATTTCATAGAAACAGAACAGTGGTTGTCAAGGGCTGGGGATGGTGGAAATGGGATGATGTAGATCAAAGGATACACATTTTCGTTATACAAAGAATAATTTCTGAGGAGCTAATGTACAGCATTGTGACTACGGTTAATAATACGGTGCTGCAGACTTGAAAGTTGCCTAGAGTATATCTCAAGCATTCTTACCACCACCAAAAAACCCTAACTATATGAGGTGATATATGTGTTAATTATCTTGATCATGGTACCATTCCACAGTATGTATCAAATCATCACATTTATACTTAAATATATACAATTACATTTGACAATTATTCCTCAGCAAAGTATTAAAAAATGAGTTAGGACAGTAAAGCATCACCAGATAAAATATTTGGTTAAGCCAAAAGGATATTGAGAGCTTATAATGTTGAAGGTCTTACAGAAATACAAAACTTGGGTACGTGGCAAAAAGTAAAACAGGCAAAAAAATTAGCAGCTTGACTTAAAAACAAACAAAACACAAAGGAGGAGGGCAATGTAATATTTCTTTGCCATACTCAAGATTTCCCAACTGCAACTTCTAGCTATTTGTGAGCAACTCTAGAAGCTGGTGAGATATAAGTTTGCTGCGGCATGAACTTGAATTCTATGGTAAGGTGGCTATGCAGAAAAATCTCCCTAAGGAGTGAGACCTCCTGGCATTCAAACCTCAGTAATGATTTGCTGTTCTCTACTATTTGGCCCTGGCACAGTAACTTAGTAAGGATTTAAAGGAAATGCTTTAAAATGTCCAGTAATACTTTATGGTATACTGTATGGTGCTACTTGGGATTCACAAAAATCTTCGCATATATCCATTTCACCCCAAGAGTTTACAGTATAAACTTAAAAAATCTGGATTTCCTTGTTTTACTATAATCCATATCAGTTTGTCTAAGGGCATCACATACCCATGTGCCTTCTGTTAGCCACTTGTTATTCTTTATTATGCTGATTCTACAACTACTGCTCAAAGGCAGAAATCCATCCTTTCAAGTAAAAAACCAATAGCATTGTGTGGAGAATTCTCATACCAAGAAAAATGCCTAGTTTTCTCTTATGTATCAGGGTTGGAAAATCTCTACAAAATTAATTTGATTATATTGCATAAATCATTAAACTAAAGTAGTATCACAATTATTATTAGAAAGTAAATGAAAAGAAACAATGTCAATGAAATTGTTCTAGGAAAGCTACAGGAGGAAATCCTATTCTGAAAATACGTATTTTTAGCTTCTAGACAAGAAGAATTTTCCTTTCTCAATTCCATAAACACATTTTTGTTTTCAGAATTAGTTAAGAATTAACTATTCAACATTCAGTGGTCATTTACTATGTAAAACCAGTTTTTAATAATAAAAAACGTTAAGATATGGTAGAAAACATTACTTGACTTTATTAACCTCACATATAATGCTGAATAAAAAGGCAAAATTAAGTGGTGACCCTTAATTTTAAGTCTAATTCAAAGCATGGTCTCTTAGATTTAAGAATTAGGACAGACATATGTCTTAAGAGGGAGGGAAACCAAAACGCCAAATCCAAAAAATCCCACTGACTCATATATTATAAAGTTCAAGCTGTAGCCCTTTACTCCTTTAAATGGTATTTTCTTTTGATTTTCCATTAATCTCATCAGTAATTGAATTTTTAACCAGACCCTATAATCCATCACAAGTCTTCCAATCATGAACTGAAAAGAAATACAGGCAGATATATGTACCAAGTACTGTATGAAATTCACACTCACAGCTGAACCTCACATATAAACTCAAAAATCAGAAAGACTATGGTACTCTTAAAACCCAAAGGCTAGATAAGGCCCACCTTTCCAATCTTTTCTACATTTTAGGAAATGATCTGATCTAATGATGTTAATGCAGAAATACATTATATATTTTAACATCAGTAAGATGACCATTGAGGGGAGAGCCAAGAAACCTTTGCATTTTAAAACCAACAGGAATACACCCTGGACACCTTAAATTATAAAATTCAGTTCTAAGCAGGAACTGTTACTGTGTAACAAATACTGCTCATATCAAAAGTGCTGGTGACAAAGATTCAATATGCCCTCCCCATAGAATCTGTTCACACACATACCTATAACTGTAGTAAGATTTTAAATGTTTAAAGTGCTTAAATTTTGCACTGAAGGAATAATTCAATAAGTATTCAACTGCTACCTCTTTGTAGCAACTCCAGTTAGAGTGAATGATCCACAGGCAAAAGGGCAAAAATGCTGTTATTTTCTAGAATGTGGCATTTGTGGAGCTGGAGTGCCCTCTATTGGTAGTGAAGAGGACACACTCATTAGCTGTCCTGCATGGATTTTCTCATTAACCCGGAGTTCACATCCATCCTGAAGCATTCGAACTGCTATTCGGGCAATGTTCTTAGAGTCATCAAGACCACTGTGAGGTCGCCCATCATAATCCATTCCTAGTTTTTCAAGCATTATTGTCAATTTGGTTTGGCTTCTAGGAACCTAAAAAACAAACAAAAAGCTTAGTAAATAATTCTTTAGTATTCTGTTAAGTCACTGTGAAGTGGGAAAATAAGAAGCTGAACTTACAGTAATAGTCAAATAAAGTTAGGCAAAGGACAAATACTCCTGGGTTGAATAAAGCAAATAACAAACTTCAGAGCTTTAAAAAAAATAATCTTGGGGCAGCAGAGAGGGTATAGCTCAAGTGGCAGAGCACATGCTTAGCATGCACAAGGTCCTGGGTTCAATCCCTAGTAATTCCTCTAAAAATAAATAAATAAACCTAACTACCTACCCCCCCTAATAAAAAAATCTTAATAGTTTTTGATAAAAATACATGTAAACAGATGGAATCTTCAAGACATCTCAAAAGTTTTATAATTTAACAAATCATTTATGAAAGGAAATGTATGGTTCTGAACATCTAAGTTGAAGCTCCTACCGTTTTAACCCAAACTAACTCTTTTGGGTGGTATTTTTCTGTAATGTATTATTTCACTTAACTAATTAGCATTATAATTGCTATCTATTATGAAGAGGGGGAATCTACACAGAAAAGAGCAGCCTAAGACACTGGCCAACATGAACAGACTCACAGGAAAATACTATTCTCTACTCAAACAAGCACTGGCAACTGCCTTAATGTATCTACAACCTTCTGGTCAATCTAAGATATTGCAGATGTGAAAATTATTTCATGGTTTTAGTAATTATTAATAATTATCCTTAGAAAAAGTGAATTATTCCTCTAAGTTAAAGGTTGGAGAAAAACCTCTTATATAAGAATGCATCACCATCTAGGAGCTGTAGCAAAAAAAGAACCTAAAGCTGATCAAGCCCTTACAAACTGACATGAAATTCAGAAGACAGAGGCATATCTGAAACTATAGCACACAATACAATAAGCAAAGTCTAGACCATGGGAAACTCTACAGGACATATGGCTCAGTTTCTTAAAGAAAAAACAAAAAACAAAAACAAAACCTGACTGGGACATCATGCTGTACATGACAAACTGACACATTGTAACTGACTACACTTCAATCAAAAAAAAAAAAAAACCAATGAAAAAACCCAAAAACCCTGCTAGAGGGAAAAAGAAGGTGGGAAAGGAATTTATAAATTAAAAACCTTAAGAGACATGTTAAGCAACTGCAACCGTTAACCAAATGTGTGAACCTTATTCTGATCTTGATTCAACACACAAAGGGTAAAAGAAAACAAAATACGATATTTATGATGATTTGATGAGATCAAGGAATTATTGCTAATTTTTTTTAGGTGTGATAATGGTGTGGTGGTTACGTTTTCTAAGAGTTTTTATCTTTTGGGGGTTACATAATGAAATGTTTACAAAGCAAATGAAGTAATGTTTGAGATCTTCTAAAGAATAAGGAAAGGGGAAAGTGGGTGGGGTTAGAGATGAAACAAGGTTGGTCATGAATTAATAACTGTTGAAACTAGGTCATGAGAGTTCATTACATGTGTCTATTGTTGTATATGTTTATAATTTTTCATAACCAACTTCTAAGAAATCACAAAATGAGTAAAAAGATAAATCCACAAAAAAGGAAAAACTATTTACCAAATATAATCAAAGGACTAGTAATCCCAACAAAGATCTATAAACCAGTAACAAAAGGAAAGACGAATTTTTTGAAAATGGGTAGAAGATTTAAACAGGGTCTTTACAAAAGAAGAAATTCAAATGACTAATAGTCATAGGAAAAGGAGCTCAATTTCATGAATAATTAGGCAAATGCAAGTTACAACCTCAATGAGATAGTATCACACAACCATCTATACAAACATTTTAAATGTCTGGCAATACCAGATGTTAGCAAAGACGTGGAACAACTATAAATCCACACACTCCTCTTGTGAGAGTACAAATTGGCACAATCACTTTGGAAAACTATTTTTGCATTATCAACTAATTCCAATGATGCATTAAACCCCTAGATTTATACTCTGGAGAAACGAGTACACAAGGCATCAGAAGACATGCACTACTGTTCATAAAAGCCCCAAAATGAAAAATACCCAAATGGCCAGCCAAAGTAGAACAGATAAACTATGGTACAGTTACACAATGGAATTCTACACAGCAATAAAATAAATGAACTACAGCTACACACACAACATGGATGAATCTCAAACATAATGTTGAGGGGAAAAACAAAATAAACAATACAGCCAGTATGATGCCAATTATATCACATTTAAAAGCAGGCAAAGACCCCCTAAACTATATGGTACAAGGATCAACATATAGATATTAAAGCTATATAAAAAACAAAATGATTCCCATGACAGTAGGGATTACAGGAGCTCTGGGAGGAAGGAAGGGGGTTAAGTGGATGGAGTTTACAAGGAATTTCACTTTAAAACAATTTGTCAAACTCCACTTTTCTGTATACACAGTTCTCAATTTTTTTAAATGTTAAAACTACCCAAAAAAAAGTTTTTAAAGAAAAGCATCTTTTCTCATGAACCTACTTTAGGATGTGCTTCACCAATATGAGGTTGTAAAGGGAAAGAGAAGATGACGCAAGATCTAATACATGACAGAGAAGCAACAGAAATCTCTCAGGACGATTTTAGTACAAACAGTTCAGATTAGGGGATTAAAGCCTCCAGGAAAACAGTCTCCAAGGAAAAAAGGAAAAGAAAAAAGAAAAAGAAAACCGGCCAGACTACCTGCATGTTTTGAGTACTGAGAAGTGATTTACAGTTTGAGTGGAGAGTAACAGGGTAAGAAAACAACAAAAGAAGTCAATTTTTAGATCTGGGGAAAGGTCGTGAACACCCTCCAAAGTCATGAGAAACGTAAACACTGACTAATGATTTGATTACAAAACTAATGTAACTAAATGAGAAAGATGCAGGGAGGGTAAGGACATGCAGGAATGGGTGGCTTTTTAATACAGCAAAATCTTCACTTTCCATTGCAGGAACTCAACAGATACCTCAAACTGAAAATTCAAGAAATAGCATAAACATATAACTTAGAAATAGGAAGGTTAATATTAGAAGGAATAGCTTTAAAAGGTTGAAAGTGTTTGCGTCAAGAACAGGAACCAGGACGGGTGAGGGCCCTGGTGGAAAACTGCCATTTGTTATCAGCCTCGCAATACTCTGTTTACAAAACTTATACTACACACATGCATTAACTTTAGTAAAATTAAAATTCAGTGGGGAGCATCTGTTCTACAATCAATATACTGAATACCCCTACAGTTTCAACCCTCTATTATTGAAGATCATATATGTGTTTGTGTATATAGTTAAATAAAAGACTGAGAGAAAATAGCTCATTTTTCTAAACTCACATGAACATAACTATTTTGGAATCTGAAAAATAACAACAAATTATATGATCTTTTTCTGTGAAGAGGACCTCATAAACCACAACTTAAGGTACATGCAAAATACAACAAATTTACCATTAAGAGCAGTATAATCAACATAGAAATCTTACCTTGTAAAAGTTTCCATATGACTTTCGAATATTGATCCACTTTTTGGCAAAAGGTGGGTATTTGAGCCTGCTTAGCCGGCACTGAATGTTCAGAAACTTACTCATATCCCATGAACTTAAATCAAAAACAGAAAAAAAAAAATTGGATTAAATAAATGCTATACTAATTCTCAAAAATGAGGATTTTAAGTCATTTTACTTGTTTTTATTTACAGGTCACTTTTCTTCCTTATAGTCATATATATAACATCAAGCTTAGAAAATTAAGCTCTCTTGCTCCAAAATAATCATGCAAAATTAAACTTCAAAAAGAAAAAGTGGAAGTCGGGTATATTAAATTTTTTTCACAAATTAATTCCTATTGGGTTCATTTTGACCATTTTTATGATTCTGATTAGCTAGGCACATCTCTTTTGTTATTTTTTAATTCTAAAATAACTACTCAGCTTACAGGTAAAGCCAGGTTTATTGTATTAGGATGTTCTTTGAGGGCATGCTTTGAAATAAAACAAAAAAAAACAAATAAATGAACAAAATACTTGAAAGAGACAAAAGCAGTTGACTGCAATTAGATCACCATTTGTTCTGCCACGGCACATGTTTCTACCACACTAACCAACCTGTGTAGTTAAGCAGAAGAACCCTGACTGTATCAAGTGGAAATTGTGTTGGTTCATACAGTCTTTCTCAGGCAAAGGGAGTCAGAATAGGAGCAATAGAAATTATAACCTTCAGCAGGAAAGAAAAAAGCTCTCAACTCAGCAGCAGTACCAGCAACAGTACTTTTAAATGTATTTTAAGAAAATTAAAAACAAGTGCCTGTCCCCAGGGTCCTCTGGCTTCTGTGCATTTGTAACATCCTCTGATGTGACTTCCACAGACCACAAGCTGCTTGCCTGGGCTGTGCAAATTATTTCTTGAGGTATTGTTTTTGTTAGTGCTCCAGGTACAAAATTGTACAGGTTTTGAATGATGTGTCTCAGAACAGGAGGTTTTTAGAGAATCACACAGTCTGTGTTATGACAGAACCACCCATGTACTTTAGCAGAAACACTGCTCATTCATGTTGCAAATCAGTAGATTTCTAAAGAGGTCCAGCAACATTTCCCCAAACTTCTATTTTTAAGCACAATTATGATGTAACTAAATTCAATGCTCTTTCCCTACTGCATGTGACAGCCTCTAAATCCTTCACATAGGCAACACCTCAGCTTTATTGTCCAACTGTCCACAGTTTGAACCAGAAGTTGATGAGGACTTTCTTCTTCAACCTTAATAGCATATGGTATAGGAGCTACCTCAGCACAATGCCTGTAATCCCTGTTTTAATCTCATCTCCCCACTTGGCTTTTCAGTTAACTAATGCTTTCAAAGCATACATGTTGAGCCCAGCATTATAGTAAACAACATGGAAGACTATCAAATAGCAAAAGTCCTTGCTCTGAAAGGATTTTTAATCTCCTTGCAAACATAAGTCTCACACACATTAAGCTTAGTTATCAGAATATTTAGTCAGATGTCAACATAAATGGTACATTATCATGGAGGCCAGATCTTCAAGAAAAGATCAACGTGAGTTGTAGTGTCTGGAGTAAAATGTGAGGTGGGCTCTGAATGATAATAAACTAGTCAAGGAAGCAAGCCTTCCAGCGGAGAGGAGAGCTGCATAAGTACAGAGAGAAAGGATAAACCATGTGATTCATGAGTCAGCCTGACTTAGAATGAAAAAGAAAAATAGCAGGTGGACTAGGCTACACAGGTAGCGAGGGATTAGATGAGAGACTTGAAAGCCAGACTGAAGAGTTTGGACTTTTCTGAGCACAGAAGTGTCCTGATAAAAAATAGTTTCAGTAAAGTCATTTTAGTTTCACACATTAATATTTCATCTTCCTCTAGTCCTCGATCAGACTGTCATTGGTACTTTCCCTCCTCTCTTTGACCCCTAGGACTCAAAATTTAACTAGGAATAAGAATGTGAATGAAAAAATACTGTCTGCTGTGCAAGACTTCAGGACCTTCAGTAAACAATATTTTTTGTGGTATTCTAAAAGTTAAATGAATAAGGACATCTTTAATCTTAAAAAGTAGATTAAAAAGATAAATTTCCTAAATACTTACCCATCTGTTAATATGGAATATTTATACTTTGTTCCTAATTCCTTCAATTTCATCCAGTCAATGACTTTTTTCAGTACCTGAGGGAAGGTATCAGCCTTGTCTACCTGATCCTGAGGATATGAAAATAAAGTCATAAAAACCAGGGTAGCTACACAGTCCCACAAAATAGCCAGACACAAACACTGTAGGGAAAGGAACAGTAAGAGAAAGTCTTATCTATGATGTTATGAATTCTTCATGGTTTCCTAGGCTAAGGTTCACCTAAAATTCCATTTATAAGATCATTAAAAATTGTTTATAATTAAGTATTAGGGACTGCTTTCAATTGAAGTATATAATCCTCCCAAAATTAAGATTTAAGATCATCCCCAGGGGTTCTCTTTTTTATGCTTCAACTTAGTGGCTTACTGATTCTCCAAAGGGGAGAAAAAGGGCAATCTCTTCTCAGCTGAAAGTGGTCTCCCTATCTCGAAGTTCCCATTTCTCCAAAACATACACACATCTTCCTAAAGGGTGAATCTGACCCATCACATCGCTTTATACTTAAAATCCTCCAAACATTCCCCAAGGCTTTCAGTACAAAAAGACACACAAGTCTCCTCACAATCGAGCTTGCCTCTGACATGAGCTTTATTTGCGACCACTTTCTTACTAGCCCATAATACACCTGAACCATCCAGAACTACCAACATGTAGTTCTGCCCTTCGCATCTGACATGCCCAGTCATTCTTTTCCACTTATTTACCTGTCATGACTCAGCCCAAGTTCACCAACTTGAGTTTTCCCAGGACAGCCCTCCCATTACATAGGGAGCTCTTCCTATAGATGCCCATGACACCCTGATGAAACACTGACTGACTTGCAGACTTCCTGACCACACTGCAGCGACTGGTTTACTCTGTCCCCTGACTTACAGACTGTTAAGTGAGTGAAGAGAGAGACTGCCTTGACCATCTTCATATCCCTCGTACCTTGGCAAATACTACAGCAAGCACTGACATATTTGTTGAATGAGTGATTGAGTGAATAAAGGAACTAAGTAAATGAACAAAGGGCCTACCACATTAGAATACAACCAAAAATCAGAGACCTAAAAAAAAAAAAAAGTAAGCTACATATGAAGTCAGGTTGTAAACAGATACACTTTAAAACTTTATCACCAAGTTCAACATGGTAACATTTACTTCACTAATGCTCCAAACAAGTGCAATGTTCAGATTCATCATAACAATTCCTTAAAAAGAAAGGTTGAAAACAATCTTACCCGGTATAAAAAAATGTGCTTTTCTATCTTTTAAATACTGTAATATGAAAGATCTTAACCAAGCAAGGAAAGCATCACATTAAATTGTATACAACAATAATTTTTGAAACTATAAAATGAATCCCCAATTTCAAAACTACTTCCAAACTCTAGAAAAAAGAACACAGAATTATAACCTGAGTAATTCCAGTTAGATTGATGCAGAAGTCAGAAAGCTGTGTGTTGATCTCTGGTCTCACATACTGCTGAAATGTATCTTCCTACAAGGGAAGGACAGCAAATTAAAGTATTTTCTATGACTTAAGATACATGATACATAATACATGACAAAGTCAGCCACATAAGACTATAATCCTATAGGTGCTCACGTCATGAACCTTTCTAGAGTTTTAACAATTTAAAGATAATGTCCTATTCCAAAGTGCTCTAATTTTTTAATTAAAAAAAATAGGTTTCATAATTTTAAAAATTTTAAGATAAAACAAGTATCTGAAAGCAAGTCTTCAAACCAAAGTTTAAATAAACATTTTCCAGAGGAGCAAAATGCTGATGATTTTGTTTATAATGTTTTGAAACGGCAACCTCTACTTCAAGATACTAAGAGTTTTTTAAATAATGAAGTATTTTGAAGAAATGTCAGTCTTCAGTTATAACAAATTAGCTCAGATGACTGTTCTTTCATATACTCCTGAATAGTCTTTATTTCTATATTATGATTCCATTAAACATGAATTCTGAATAGTCAAAGCATAACTATATGGCATGTAGTAGTATAAACAGCAATAATACTACTACACATTTTAGCAATGTTTAACCTCTTCAAGAAGCTTCCATGCTTGTCTTATTTTATGCTCACAACAATCCTGTGGACTCAGTAAGGACAGTATTCTTATCACCAGGCTCAGGTCTCTAAGTACTTTTTCCTCTAGCCCAATGCTACCTCCCTAAACCAGATCACACTAAGTCACTTGTTAAAAACTAAGGACAATTTTAAAGCCTGAAGATTTACCGGCAGCAATTATCAACATTAGGCAGTTATGGAGAAAAAGACAAAAGAATATTCCTTACAGAAAATTTAAAAATTAAGAAAAATAAGTTTTTATGAAGTTCTTTTTACACACTAGCGTATTAAGCAGATGAATTATCAACAGTTACTAACAACTGTAAAAGAGTAAAAGAACAACAGAACGTCAAAAGTTATAGATGTTCTTTATTTACCAAACATACAGCAAAAGGAAAAATTTTACTTAACTGAATCTCATAGGTAAATAAACTCTATATTCTTTTAAGTATCAGTATTTTGTTTCATAATTTTAGATGAACATCTTTCAAAAATATGTTGCAACTTCCTTTACCATTACAAGCAGGTAATACTAGGTACGACACTAACAAAATTTTGTTATGTAATACTTTTAACAGAATGATGCAACAGAGAACTATGCATTCATTGACTATTTAAAAATCATTTAAATAAATTACATAGTAAGTTAAAAGGTGATGAGGGGTCTTAAAAACAGAGTAGATAAGAGGGATCAGAAACACTGGGGGGGGGGGGAGGTGTTCAAGCTGCACTACTGAACGGAGAACCAGTCATGCTTTATTTAGAAGGCAAGGTTAAGGAAGACCTCGAAGTAAGGAAGAGGGGATGAGAGGGAAGAAGGGAATTAGCAGCAAGACCTCTGAAGGAAAGGAATTTGAGCTAAAGCCCTGGGAGGTAAAGGGGTGGAGAAACAGCAAGTAGGTCAGTATGACGCAATCCAAGGCAAGAAGAGGCCAGGTCATATATGGAATATGACTTTTATTCTGAGTTAAATGGGGAGCCATAGAAGAGTTGTGAGCAGAAGAGTAAAATGATCCGACTTCCTGATTTCCTAAGGATCAGTCTGGCCACTACATTGAGAATTGGCTACAGGGAACAAGCACAGACCAGACCAGTTAAGTGGTGAATGCAGTAAATCCAGACAAGAAATCAGTGGGACTCAAACTATAGAGTCATAGCAATTCTCTTAAGTGACTGGGTTCTGGATATATTTTGAAGACAAGAGTCGCTGCTGGTCTGGATGTGTGATGATGTGAGAGAAACAGAGGAGTCAAGGATGACTCCAAGGTTTCAGAACCGAGCAATGAGAATACAGAATTGCCAGCCTTCAGCTAGCCTTGAAGCTAAAACAGGCTGAGGATAAATCTAATCTGGGACACATTAAGATGTCTGTTAAGATGTTCAAGTAGAAATGTAAAGTAAGCAATCTGGATTTGGGAAAGAGGACAAGGCTGGAGATACGTATTTGAAAGACATTAGCATTCAGTTCCTAAAAGCCATGGAACTCGATGACAGATGAGATCATTAAGGGAGAGGATCTACATAGAGAAGAGGATCTGGGATTGAACATAGGGCATCTTGTTTTAGGAAGCTGGGAAGAGCAACCAGCAAAGGAAACTGTGAAGGAACACCCAGTGAGGCTGGAGAAAACGCTAGAGAATGAGGTGTACTGGCAGTCACTTGAATAAAGTGCTTCCAGGAGAGTGGTCAATTCGACCAGGGCTCAGGTGAAGGTTAAAGATGACTCGAGGAGTGATCTTAGTGGAATGATGGCATGGACTACATAACTTAAACCTAGTCATGTGGGTTTAAGAGAGAATGGGAGGAAACAGAGACAGAAGTTTATATAACTTTTTCAAAGAAATCTGCTGTAGAGGAACAAAGACATGGGGTAGCTGGCACGGAAGTGGGATCAAGCGAAGGCTTCTGATTATGTGAAAAAGAACAAGTCTGTATGTGATGGGAACAATATAGTAGAAAGCAAGAAATCACTCATGTCTAATTGAGGGAAGAGAATGGTGAGAGCAATGTCCTTGAGTGAGAGAGAGGACGTAGGATCTAGTGAGTTATACAAGATGATTTGCCTTCATTACTGTCATTTTCCCCTTCTAATTTATTGAGGTTTAATCTGCTTTGGACAAGGAAATTATATAAATAGGCTGATTAAGAATATAACTAAACGAAGCTTCAAACAACACACAGAAACAATTCTATGTATTTTAAAACACAAAGCCTTTTTATACTTATCCCCAGTGTGCTGGTGGCAACTACGGATACCACAGAAATAACTCCTGGATATATGAAATGTTATGATACATCCTTGTTCAGATTTTATAAGGCAAGCGGTATCATAATTTGGAGGATATCTGCTGAGATCCTGAACAAATAGTGCACTGGTGAAAATATCTAAAGCATATATTTCATATGGCTTAGAAGCCAAGGTTCTAAGTCATTTCCCCCAAAAGCATTTCACCAGAAAGATAACCAGTTCTAAGTTTAAGGGTAATTTCTGTATATTATCATTTTTTAGAGATCAGAGTACACATTAGTCTACTGCAGTAGTTCTCAACCCTGACTGCGTATCAGCTGAGATGCTTTTGATGCCGGGGCCCTACCACAGTACAAGCGGATCAGAATCTCTGGGATGAGGGCCAAGCAGCAAGCCAAGTTTTTTTTTTTTTTTTAATCCCCAGGAGATTCTGATGTCCAGTCAGATACATGTTCTAAGCAAAGAGAAAAAAACACTATAATTTTAGCTACTGGAAAAGGAGAGCAGCAGACTCTGAAATTATTTGATTACAGCCTTTCTATTAATGAAGCTGATCAAAAGTATGCAGTCAGAGCAAAAACCCCCTCTTTGGAATTCTAATTCTAGCTAAAACAGCAAATTGGACCTTCCACCTTACTAGCTAACCTCAGACTAGCTGCTGCTAAAAGTAAAATTTAAATATAACAATTCACTTACTATTTCTAAGGTATGAGTGTTCAGTAAAACAACAGGAAATTCAATTATTTCATGTATGAACTCAGGCGGGTTACCCTCTTCACAAGTGGCTTCAAAGTCAATAATACAAATGTAGTCATAGTAACTGTCAACACAATTGTCCTCTTTCAACATCAGCTTCTGCTTCTTGTAATAGTTTTTCAGTCTCTTCTTTAGTACATCCTTTACACCTCTAAGAAAAATAAGAATAAAATTAACACAGGCAAACTTTACAGGCAAGAATCTGAACTCTTACCTGTTGGCACTTGGTTGAACAATGCCAGTCACAGCATAATTTAGAAAATGTTAGCTAAAATAAATGTAAAGAAAGCAAGATGCAAAGTTAAGTCAGCAAAGAGCTAATTAAAATAGAACATTTAATACAACATCAATATTTTCCTTCACAAGTTTACTTCACTTTTGTAGTACAGTATATAAAATACATATTGGTCTTTCAAACCATAAGCCTTGTTAGCATACACCACCTATACAGCCCTATTGCCTTACATATTAAGATGAAGTACATGATACGAAACTGAAATTAATACTGAATTATTTTACTGATCAAATACAAATTTAAGAGAATGAAAATTCAGGTAAATTAAATATGATGTGCTCTTTCCTTTCTTTTGGCTTTTTTAAGTGAGACAACTAAAAAAATCCACATGAATATGAAAGCATTATAAGCTTAGTATATAAAGTTGAATGTTAGCTATTTAACTAGGAAAACTAATTTAGGAGATACCCTAGAATAAATACCATGTCCAGAAGAACACTGTCATAGATTCTTTTTTTTTAACATTATTTTATTAGTCATTTTACAATGTTGTGTCAAATTCCAGTATAGAACGTGATTTTTGTTATGCATGACCATACATATATTCATTGTCACATTTTTTTCGCTGTGAGCTACCACAAGATCTTGTATATATTTCCCTGTGCTATACAGTATAATCTTGTTTATCTATTCTGCACATGCCTGTCAGCATCTACAAATTTTGAACTCCCAGGAGATTCTTAATTGAAAGTAGATTTCTTAATTTACCAAGGGTAGAATATGATTTAGGAGATTTCAGTTTTACAAGTATTTTTTTTTTTAAATGTTCCATAAATGGGAGGTGGGGAAAGGCTGATCTAAATGGGTAACAATGGTGGGTAATGGCAGTCATGTTTGTCAAACAGTATATATACTTCTTCAAAAAATCAAAAGTCACACCCATTACTTAGACCTCCTTCTTTGTTACTAGGCTGAGTCCTATAGGGGTTTGAAAATACAAATGGTAGTAAAAATAAGAGGATCTAAATTGTACTTGGTATGTAGTGACAAGGAAGACATTTTGGTCACATCACCAACTAGTAACTATTAGAAAAAATGTTTCTAACCTTTTGTTTTCCTTTCTAAACTACCACTAAAAAGGAATCTTATCCATGAAAAATCCAGATAATTAACCAGCTATTTGTTTTAAGACAAAATGTCTTAATACGTTTATTTGCTTGAGATTTTCCAAATCACCAAAATCTAGGAAGGAAACCCCCTAACTCCTTTCATATTAAGGTTCTGTGAGTGACGTCTGTGTGTCATGTAACAACTTTGGATTGCTTTGTTTTAATTTCTTCTCTTTCTTTCTTTTTGGAGAAACTGTATTCTACTAAAGGTAAAATTTTATTTACTAAAAGATTGTGTTTCTGTAATCCTAATGGCAACCCAAATACATAACCAGCTGCTCCAGAGAGAAACCTGCATCTTTAACATCTCCCTTGCCTCCCCATACCTTAAGGATCACCATTTCTGCCAAATTCCAACTCAGACAAACATTCAGAATCTGGTTCTCCTGAATTCTATCCAGCAGGGCTCCCATTAGCCTTTGGGACTAGGCACACGACTCCACTATCATAGCTCTCCTCTTCATTCTTTATCTTGCTCAAGAGCTAAGCACTAGTGCCAATTTCCTGTTCAAATACCTTCAGTGGCTCACTTCTGCTTTACGAGGTAAAATGTAGACTTCAGCACAGAGTTTCTTCACCACTTGGCTATCACCAATCATTTCAGCATCATCTTCAGATGCTTCCCCTTCCCTACAGTATGTCACATACTACAGACAAAACATAATACAAGCCATTTCTTGAAATGTGGAACCATTTCATATTCCATAACTTTGGCTGTACAAACAAAAAGCAAGATCATGTAGCAGAAAACAAACAAGCAGAAATCAGGAGTCTGGTTTCTTTGTGTCTAATATAACTTCCCTCCCTTTTCTGTTTTAAATCAATTCAAATGTCACCCCCTTAATTCCTGAGGCAGACTCTCTTCTGTATTCTTATGATGTACTTGGCCAGACCTCCAATATAGCACTGGTCACTCCGTATTGTGATAATTGGTTTGTAGATTTTCCCAAAGACTGAGCTTCCCAAAATAGGGAATAGGTCTGTTTTACCTTTATTACCTAGTTAAGTGCTTACAATTCAGTAAAAGTTTGTTGACTAAATGTATAAACATACATCTAAATTTCTAGCTCCATGTAAGTTGGGAGTAAGCAACTTATCTTCACACCTAGGAAGGACAAGAATTTTGCTCAGAAAATCTTAAGTAGGCTACAGGCTGTATTTTCATAATAGGAAAAGACGGGGGAAAGAAGGTAACATTTTTCTTCATAAATTATGGAGTAAGACAATCCAGAAGGGAAAAAAAATACACATATGTTCTTGTGAAAAGCAGTGAAGCTTTATTTTAAAGCAAAGAGGAGGAATACCACACTTATAAGATAATAAAGGGATCCCCAAACAGTAAGTTTTCCTTTACTATGTGTAGCCAATTTTCTTTTCTTGATGCCTGGCAATTCTCTTATATATCAAAAATCCACATGTTTTTCTGGATTCCAAAGGTCATTCCTGCCCATATCCCAAGTCAAAATAAAATGATTTGTTTTGCAAAAAATTTTGCACACATACATACACTCACACTGAGTTGGCTAAGTTGCACTGTTTTCTCAATCAATATACAGTTAATGTTTACTCTCATTCTGCACATTTTTAGAAACTAAAACAGAAGAAAAAAATATTTCCTGGTAGGTGAAAGTTTTTTTTCCTCTAATTTTCTGGTTTCAAAGAAACTCTTTTTATAAAAATAATACAAATGAACAAAATAAAAGGAAAAACATTCAATCTCATTAACAGGGTATAATTATCCATCAACCAAGTGATCAACTAAAAAAGAAATTTAAACATATTTGGTATAAAAAGATAGATAGCCCTATACATTCCTGGTAGATTATCAAAATATTCATAGGCTTTAACTCAGCAATCTTAGTCTATCATCAAAAAGATTGACAGAAAAGACAGTCTCTTCAGCAAGTGGTGTTGGAGTAACTGGACACCTACATGTAAATCAATGAAGTTAGAATACTCCCTTCACACCATACACAAAAATACACTCAAAATGGCTTAAATACTTAAACATAAGACAAAACACTACAAACCTTTTAGAAGAAAACATAGGCAAAACACTATCTGACATAAATCTTAGCAATGTTCTCCTAGGGCAGTCTACCCAAGCAATAGAAATAAAAGCAAAAATAAACAAATAGGACCTAATTAAACTTACAAGCTTTTGCACAGCAAAGGAAACCGTAAGCAAAACAAAAAGACAACCTAAGGAATGGGAGAAAATATTTGCAAAAGATGAGACTGACAAGGGCTTAATTTCCAGAATATATAAACAGCTCATACAACTTAATAAGAAAAAAACAAACAACCCAATCCATAAATGGGCAGAAGACCTAAACAAGCAATTCTCCAATGAAGACATACAGATGGCCAACAGGCACATGAAATAATGCTCAATACCACTAATTATCAGAGAAATGCAAATCAAAACTACAATGAGGTATCACCTCACACCAATCAGAATGGCCATCATTCAAAAATTCACAAACGATAAATGCTGGATAGAGTGTGGAGAAAAGGGAACCCTCCTACACTGTTGGTAGGAATGCATTTGGTGCAGCCATTGTGGAGAACAGTATGGAGATTCCTCAAAAAAGAGACTTACCATATGATCCAGTAAGATACATGCTCACTCCTGGGCATATATCCAGAGGGAATCTTAATTCAAAAAGATACATGCACCCCAATTTTCATAGCAGCACTATATATAAGAGCCATGATATGGGAACAACCTAAATGTCCATCAAAAGATGACTGGATAAAGAAGTTGTGGTATATTTATATATATGACAGAATTCTACTCAGCCATAAAAAATAATAAAATAATGCCATCTGCAGCAACATGGATGGAGCTGGAGATTGTCTTTCTAAGTGAAGTAAGCCAGAAAGAGAAAGAAAAATACCATGTATTACTTATATGTGGAAACCAAAAAAAAAAAGACTAACTTATTTACAAATCAGAAACAGATTCACAGACATAGAAAACAAACTTATGGTTACAAGAGGGGAGGAGGTAGGAAGGGAAAAATTGGGAGTTCAAGATTTGTAGATATTAGCTAATATGTATAAAATAGATAAACAACAAGTTCATACTGTATAGCACAGGGAACTATATTCGGTATCCTGTAACTTACGGTGAAAAATATGAAAACAAATATATGTATGTTCATGTATGACTGAAGCATTATGCTGTACACTAGACATTGACACAACATTATAAACTGATTATACATCAATAAATATATGTATATACACACACAATAAAAGACAGAAATAATCAGAGTCACACAAAGATTCATGTATAGGAATGTAATTATAACTGTTACTTGAATGACTAATAATGGTTATTATTATTAATAACTGGTTATCTCTTTATGGTAGGATTATAGATGATTTTTAATTTTTCAGTGTTTTCAAGATTTTCTATAAGCATATACTACTTTCATAATTTTAAAAAGTTATTTTTAATTACCTGGTTTCAAGCTTGAACTCTGAAAGTTTAGCTCTGAGCTCTTCCTTACTCATTCTATTAATGCAACCATTCGTAATAGCAATCTCTTTGTAGACTGGGTCACTGAAATCACTTGCATTGGAGGTAATGAACTTAGATCCTTTTGTTTCTTGTCCATCAAGTCTACATCGCTGCTTTTTCTATCAAAATAAATAAATAAATAGTTTATAATTAGTACAAACATCTTAAAGATTCAAACTCCTGTGGCCTCTTCATGCTATATGTTCAATAAGTGCATGGGAAGAAGAAAGATGCGTTTCCAATACAATTTATCCTGCTCTCTTCTGAGTCATGAGGTTTCTTACAGGAAATGAAGCTAAGTAAAAAGAACTCTGGTGTTAGGAGTCAGAGCAACCTTGGTTCAGAACCCCAGCTGACTTTGGGTAGTTACTTATTAGCCTCTGATTTTCAGTTTCCTTGTCTATAAAATAAGGTATCATAATAATTGTCTCAAATGGCATTTGGTACTTGGTGGTAATGATAAATAGTACTGGGGCAAGATTATTATAAGGATTAAATGACATTAAGTATATCAGACTCCTGATACCATACTCATCATGGCTTTTAATAAATGGTAACTTACTACCATCATAGACTGTAGATCAGATCTTTTCACAAACAATATTCTAAAATTTACAAATGAACTAATTTTTAAATAAACTTTTACATTATGCATGTATAAGTCAGTGCCTTCCTGAGAATTTTTTAACCGGACTTTGTTTCACAAAGTTAACAGGAATTAGCCAATATAAAAACAAAATGGACCAGAAATCTGACTCAAAACTTGCTAGTACCCAAAACAAAGAAGGAAATATCTTGTTTAAAAACACACAATTTCCAAAAGTTACATGTATAGCAGTTATTCAGGAGAACTATCATTACTGTATTATAAAACTTTCCTCCTTTTTAAAAATCAAAATCCATGTTAAGAATTATGATAAAAAACATAATTTGACTCTAATCATGCCATAGGTGTCCCCAAATTAATAATATGTTTAATTCCAAAAATTCATTTGTAAGTTATTTTCCACATGCAATGTTACAAATATTAGGTATGTTCCAGAATTTTCAGAAACACTTTGGTACCAGCAATCCATACTAAAGTTTGTTAACTTAGTCATAATTTACCACATTGTTCCCATGGGAACTTTAATTACAGATTAAGGCAGGATAACCATGGACAGGCCATAGTCCCTGCGTCAGAACTGATCCTGATGGTTCAGGGACTATTTCTCACTCTAAGCTCTCAATTTAATGCAACACACATTTAGCAGATACTGTGCCAGAATACTTAAGAATTACTCACTCCCATCTCCTCTAAGGAAGAGGTCAGCAATTCCAATGTGTGAATTTCCCATAAACTGAAGAATAACTATATTGAAGTTCCTTGCTGACAAACGTTTAGAAAACTTTATTACACCGATCTTTGACTAAAGATAAGAAAATAATTAGCTTTCAATAATATATTAAATTTACGATGCCTGGCTACTTTATCATTAGAATTTAATCAGGGTTCCTAATTTATCCTTTGTCTTTACAGTTACAGTGAATTTTAAATCATTCATTTTCAATCATGTTAAAATTTAGGTCAACAAGTTAGTAACAGGTTGTCTACCAAAACAGATGTGTTACTCAGCTTAAGAAAATTTTCTCTTTTGCTAAACGTTCTCTCTGATTCACTTGCTTAATTCTCATCTAGAATTGTAGCTACAAATATTACCCAACAGTAACACTTAGGCCTCTTCTAGATATGCTATAAATCATGAATTCTATAAAGAAAACTCTGCCTCCTCTCCTGAGTCCAACTCTAGCCCTCTTCCTTCAGTGAAGTCCAGGACACAGTCAAAGGCCAGTTCTCACAAATCTCATTCTACACTAACAGTTTCCAAAGAAGGTTGCTCAAGACAATCCATAAGGGGCAGAAAGAAAATATTAAAAACCCTGCATGTGTTACTCATTCACAAAAATACAAAGTTAGTTTACTAAATACATGGATTGATAATGGCACCCTCCCCAATGTCTATGTCCATCTGTCACATGTCATAGAAAGTACTGGCCATAGAATGAGGAAAGTGGGGATGGACTCCACAGTACAGGGAGGAATATTCACCTTCATGGTACTGTGACCTTTTGCAATTTTCAAGTGTCCAGGTAAATGGTTGCATGTTTTATATTATCCCAAATGAGAGAATCTTTACAAAATGGAAGTGACCATGAAAATCTTTTATACCAAGCAGTGGCTTACTGATTATCTTGTGGCAAAGTACTTAAAAGTGTTGTTGAACTTACAGATGGGTTACATATTTTCTTTTACAAAGAAGTGTTCCAAAATTGCTGTCATCTTCTGTGATGAGAAAGGGACTAATACCTCTATCCTTAAGTTTTTTTTTTTTAATAAACACAATTTATTTCAAGATGAAAGAAAATATGTTTTAACAATAACTCAGAAAGTAACTACTTATCAAAAGAAACCTTTTCTGTGGCAAGAACATTTTGAAAACGGATGTTTTGAAAATGTTTCATTATACTGAACAAAAAAAATCTGTGCATTACCTATTATAAAAAAAGTCTCTGCAGCATTGCACTAAAAAACAAACAAAAACCTTAGAAGCAGAAGTAAACTTAATTGAAATCCTTCCAAGAATTCTGATGAAATTTGAACCTACTTGATTAAAAATATAAAAATGCAACCCCTATTAATAGTTTACAAAAACAACTGCCATTGGGGATAAAGAATATTTACTTAGCTGAATTCCAACAAAATATTTTGCTTAATTGAGCCTGGAGAAAAAAAAAAACAAAAAACTCCAACAACACGTTTTTGACAAATGTCAGTCACTAAAACCAACTAGGAAAATAGACCCAGGACTTAAGTCACTATATCTCAGTTTTAAGACTTTAAAATATAATGAAGCATATTCAATCACACTTCTCTTATTAAAAATTAACTTTGAAAAACGATTTTTAAATCAAGTTACACGATGTTATTGACAGCATGTCACATTGAAGAGGGAGGTCGGGTGGAAGAGTGGGTCTTTGGAGAGAAGGGCTATGAGGGCCTCTTTAAAAGTAATATCATAACGCAAATGAGATAACTATGCGAAGACCCAAGGGAAGAGCATGTAGGGCAAAGGAAGTTTGCTTAACAAGAAAGACCACCCACCATAAAACCGAGGTTGTTGGGGACTGAGAGCAAAAGGGAAGAGCTGAATGAGACGCAGTTAGCAATGCAGGAAGGAGCCAGGTCCTATGAGCTGCAAACTGAAGATCCAGTCAGATTCAAGTTACCAAAAGATCATTCTAGCTGCTACTTGAAGAACTGGCTGTAGATGCAAAGAGCACGAGCTAGAAAGCCTCTTGCAAGAATCCACTCTATGAGGTGCTCAGCATTTGTTATTCATGGAAAATGACTAATTTTGGTATTAGATTATTTACAGTACGCAACGCTGGTCAACAATAACTGTATCTGCAAAGAAGATGAATACAGAAGTTTTAAGACTATTTTTACAACTTTGCCGCCGTAACTAGGATCTACCAGTGTCAAAATCATTAAGAATATCAGTCATACACTGTTCCACATTAAGCAGGAGTTAACGGGCAAAAATCAGAGACACGTCTCCAGCTAACAAGCACAAGCACCTTCTGCCAAGGCTGGGAGACGGGCTTAAAGGTCTTAAGAAGAGACATACCTAGAGAAGAGATTTTTAAAAACATATACTACCAATTACAGATTAGAGCTACACAGAATGACAATAGTAACCGTGTGCTCAGAATGTTTAGGGCAGAATTTCCACTCAGAACTTCTAAAACTGCAACGTACTTCTCGTCTGGACTATTTACTCACTTTCAGAGAATCACTGGGACCAGAGGGAGCTCAATGACAACTACCCCGAGTAAAGGCTCCGGGAGCTGGGGACAGGGACGGCGGCCAGGGTTGGAGCTCCAGGGAACACAGGCTGTGGTTTCTGTGGAAAACCCTAGAAGAAAGGGGCGCGCGGCAGGCTCTCACCTCAGGATTCTGATGCTGCGGCTCCTCCCCGCACTCCGACCCCGGCGACCGGTGCCGCGCGGGAGCCACGGCCTCGCCGCCGGGCTGGTGGCTCTGCTCATCCTCCATGACGGGTGTCACGGAAGAAGAGAGCTGCTAGAGCGCTCCACTCACTCACTCTCACTCGGCCAAGCCCGAAAGCCTCGCCTTTCTCCGCTGAAAAATTACCGGGCTCGCGTTCCCGCGGCGGCGGCCACACAAACTCTAGCAAACACCTCCCACTTCCGGGAGCGTGAGGCGTCCGCACGCCGCGCAGGCGCAGTGAGCCGGCGTGCAGAACGCGAGCGCCTCGGAGGACGAGGGCGGGCGGCGTGGGGGAGGGAAGGAGGTGCGCGCGCGGGAGAGACAGGTTGGGAGCTTCCCGCGCGGAGCTGAGGATACGCAAGCGTCGGGCTCTATCTAGTCCCTGGAGGATTCCACTAGAGGAAATGACCAGTGCCATCTCCTTAGAAGAATACAAGGAGTACCACAGAGAGAGGTGAATTTTAAACATAGCAAATAGCATTTATAAATCAATCTGCATTTTCTATAAGGCATTTAAGACGTCCGCGTCTGGACAGGAAAAAGAAATGGATCCGGATTTATTGAAAAACTGAACAAAGTGTGTGAAACAACTGTTTTCAGACATTGGACAGTAGACAGTTCCGGGCATTTGTACCTGAGAGAAAAGAAACTAACGGGGTGGGCCCTGTATCTCCCTGGCTTTCTGCCCAGAGGCAGTGTCCAGCTTGCAGGTACCAGGGGAGCTCAAACACAGCCGAGGGTCTCGCCGACAAGCCGGAGGACTTGTTGAGTTGAGAAGACAGGAACTGGATTTAGGGCACATGGGGAGGCCAGGTTGGTTGGAATTTATGAGGCGGAGTTCTTAAAGAGCTTCAGGAATCTGTTTACGAGTACCGCTGCATCTGTGGCTGAATAAAAATCAGTGAATATGTCCTGTGAAACTGCACAAGGCCAGGAAAAAACAATTATTGGGGAGCAGTAAGCCAGATAATTCTCAGAGCTCACACAGGACTAGGAATCCTTTGCGTTCCCTGCAGCCAGAGTGGAGAGACTGCTGAATACAGTTGGTGAGGGGAATATGCTGTAGAGACCCCAGAAGTGCCATGCCTTAGTAGTGAGGTAAACTAACCCTAGACTCTGGCGTCTAAAGGAAAAGCTATGCAGACCCTTAAGAAGCTTCAAGACAAGCCCTGATAGGCTCAAACTGCTCAATAAAGTAACCTAATTGCCTGCCAAAACAAAGTCTAATACTCTAAAAAACTAGGGCAAAATCCAGGACTTAATAACATTAAATTTAAAATATCAGGCATCCAGTCAAAAATTAACAGACATGCCAAATAAAAAGGGAAATATATCATAGTCAATAGAAACATTTTCAGAAATGACAAAATGATGGCAAAAACAGAGAAGGACTTTAAATGCCTATTGTAGATTCACTCAGTATGCTCAAGGATTTAACACAAAATATGACAGGAGAGAAACTGAAGAGATTTTTTTAAAAAGAAGCAGCAGCAAATAGAATTTCTGGAGATTTAAAATATATCTGAAAATTTTAAATCTGTGTATGGACTGGATAGCAATTTAGGCACTGCAGGGAAAAAAAGCAATAAAGTTGAAGACATAGCAACAGAAACAATCCAAAATGACACACACAGAAAGTAGACTAAAAAACAAAACAAAAACAGAGCTTCAGTGACCTATGGAACAATATAAAGAGGCCTAATATATGTGGCCTCATAAAGCAGATGGGGGTGAAGAAAAAATATTTGAAGAAGTAATGGACAAAAATATTCCAAGCTTAATATTTGATATTGGATCTAAGAAGATCAAAGAAGCCAAGTAAGGTAAATATAAAGAAAACTGCACCAGGCCATATCATAATCACATTGGTGAAAAATAGAGATAAAGAGAAAAATCTTAAAAGCAGCTGGTGAAGAAAGGCATATTATATACAGAGAAACAATAATAAGAGTTTTTATAGACTTCTCATTAGAAACTATGCAAGCCGAAAGAAAATGAAATGACAGCTTTAAAGTGCAAAAACAAAACAAAACTCTCAACTTGGCATTCTATACTCAACGGGGTGAAACAGACTTTTTCAGACAAACAAGTCCAGAAAAGCCGCATCCTGAAGCAGAGCCATCCTAGCTGACTTGCAGACCTGTGAAGAAGAAAAATAAATGCCTCTTGTAAGCCACTGGGGTGGTTTGTTATTCTGCATTATTATAAAAATAACTTAACGAGTATAGTATCACTTCAAGTCACATGGCAATTGGTGAGAACATATAGTTCTCTAATAGTAAAAGGGACATAATTAGAAATCTACCACAGATGTTTTACTTCTGAAATCATCTTCTTTGTAAGTGGACTGTATTTTTTCTCTCATAACTACAGGCTTACATGTTTATAAAATAAGGTTTATAGGCTCAGAAATTATAAAGATTTCTAAGGTACAGCACTGATCATCTCTTTCTGCCAGGATTTAATCATTTCTTCTTCAGATAATGACTCTGAGTCCTGACACAAAAATGCAGGGAAATTAACAAGAATTGCTAATCTCATCTCTCTCTCTCAAAGAAGAAAAAATGACCCAGTAAACACTGTCAGGATCCACATTAAGTGAACATTAATAAGGATTAGCTACAAATTGTTCTGTTTGAGCTTTCTGATTTGTGTCTCAACTGTTAAGTAAAGAAGATTTTCTATAAAGACTTGATTTATTATCTATACTTCAAATGATGGTCTTATACTTAGTACTGTTGCCAGTATCTATGGGAATGCTAAGATGCAATAATCATTCATTCATTCAACAAATATTTATTGAGTGCTTTCTATGTGCCAGAAATGAACATTGAAAAAAATGACAAAATCTTTTGCCCTAGTGAAATTTACATTCAAGAAGTGTGATACAGACAATAAACAAAGGAAATAAGTAAACTGTTCACAGTGTGGAGAAAAATTACGCAGGTAAGGGGAATGGGCAGGGATGCTCAAGTGGGAAGGGGGGGTTGCAATTGTAAATAGAGTGGTTATGGGGGATCTCTCTGATGATATTCTATTTAAGCAAAGAGACCTAAAGGCAGTGAGGGAACAAGCAGGATATCTGAAGAGACTTTCAGGCAGAGCAACAAGTGAAAAGGTCCTGAGATGAGAACTTGTTCAAGAAATACCGCTATGTCCCATATTTTCCTTTGATTATGTGATGTCAGCATGAAGGAGATCCGCATTTTTTAAATGTTGACTCTGCTGTTACTTTCCATACACCAAGGGGGAAATCCCAGTGCCTAAGAAAGTCAGTTGCCCTAGATTGTCAGCTCGAGGGGAAAGCCTCCCTAAATGTTTCAAGTATGGCACAAGCCTAAAAGAGAGGTTCTAGAATCTATTATTCTCTTATTAACCGCAGTGAAAAACACACCTGTTTTTCATTTAGCATTCATTAATGTCCCTGAATTAATCCACTCTCTGACAGATCTGTGTGTTGAATACCAGGTTTTGTAAATTGTTCTAGGCTGAACTAAATATGTGACTTTTATGGAGTAGAATGCCATTTATTTCTAAGCCCTTTACCTGTTGCTGCCTGATGCCAGTGTATATTTAATTCTGTACGTGTAGGTTTGAATCTGAGCACCCTGCTTTGTTCTATTGGTCCATGATGTCTGTTCTTATACCCACCCCACGCTGTTTTTATTGCTTGGCTCTGCAGTGTCTTAGTATCTTGCAAAAGAAGTCCCCCCTTTTTAATCTTGTTTTTCAAGACTGGCTTAGCTATTTATGGATTTTGGTCTTTCACATACATTTGAGGACAAAGTTTTTGGTCCTTGAAAATCCAACAGAATTTTTCATTAAAATTGAATTCAGTAGATTGAGAACTGAAGAACTGACATACTAAAATTGTCACCCTGTTAAAAAATATAACTATTCAGATCATGTTTTATGTCTTTAAAATTTTATAATTTTCTCCATAGAGGTCTTGTCCATTCTTGGTTAAGATAATTCCTAGATACTTCATGGTTTTTGTTGCCATAATGAATGGTATATTATTTTATACTATTGTGAATGCTCTGTGTGTGTGTGTGTGTGTGTGTGTGTGTGTTTAAAATTTAGGTTGGGTATTTGTGAGAAGTTCTAGTAAAAGGAGTAAGAAGAACTTAAAGAAAAAATTCTATTGATTTTTATAATGCCTAAGCTCTCTTATGAACTTTAGTAGTTTTTTTATTCTGTTGGTTTTTTTCTAAAATGCATGATCATGTATCTGCAAATGTTTTAGCTTTACATTTCCTACCCTTACACCTCTTTATCTTTTTCTTTCTTACTGCATGGCCCAGAAGCCTTGGTAATTTGTTAACAGTAATGATACCAGTGCTGAACATCTCTACTTAATATAATGTTTTCTGCAGGTTCCAAGGTCTTTTTCTTTAATGCTTTAAAAATACTACTTTATTTTCTTCTTGTATCTAATGTTGCTTTGAAAGTCTGAAGTCAACATGATACTTGATCTTTTTTAAATGATCTGTTCTCTTTCTCTGAGAACTCTGCGTATTTTATTCTTATCATCAATGTTTTTAAATTTTACAGTAATGAATCTAGGTAGGGATCTTTTTTTGGTTTTTGTCTGTTTTGTTTTCTTTGATTTCTGATTCCTTTCAATCTGAGATCCTTCATTTTCTTTAATTTAGGAAAATTTACCTTCATTATCTCTTTCAGTGTATCTTCTCCAATTCTTTTCCCCTCTCTATTCTGAACCCATAAAATCTGGATATTAGCATTGTGCTCTTTTCATACCCTCTACATCTCTTATCTTCCCTTGTATGTTTTTTGTATCTTTGTTTTTTCCTGCATCCTCCTGGGAAAGTTTCTCAATCTGATTTTACAAATCTCTAACTTACTCTTTAGCAGTATCCTCCATGCAGTTTTTCCTATTTATTGCATTTTCCCTTCAAATATTTTATTTAGTCAAAGAATAACTCAGGAACCTTTAGTTAATTTGCTTCAGCAATTCAGTCACATGAGGAAGGCAGTCATTACACTATTGTTAAGAAACAAAGGCAAAAACAGGATTTAAAAGACAAAAGAGAGAGGAGAAAGGCCACAGTCTGGAAATAGTGCTTGGTGTGCACATATTTGGGGTATACTGGTTAGCCAGCAGCTTGAATCAACCCATAGGGGTATCAAAGAAAACAATTTCGGTAGTTTGTGAATTTTTGGAAAGCCTTGAGAGTTTAACTAGAGAGCGCAGCACCTTCACTTTGTTGAAGCCAGATCTGTACCATTTCTCTCATCAGAATTTTTTACTTTTCATAACCCATGTTTCCACTTTTTAATGATTTTTTTCTTCATGTTGCTGATATCTTCATTTATCTCCTTAAGTACATTCATCATGCATCTTTGAAATTCTTGATTAATCTGTTCTAATAATTCTAATTCAGTTGGTATGTGTGATTCAGTGTGTTGTCTGCATTTCATGATCTCTCAGCTCTTCCACAGGTGCCAGGGTATTTTGGCCTATGAGCTCATGTTGCCCATGGGAGTGTCTGCTAATGTGAATTGGGGAAGAGGCATGTGTAACCCTCCAGATGAGTTTAAGAAGGAAGCAAATGAGCCCCCATCACCACAGAATTAGTGCTAATCACTCCTGTTTGTTGTCACTCCATCAGGCAACTCTGTTCAGGGTTGCACCTTTGATCTCTAAGGAAGAAGTAGCTTGAGAGACCATCTCCCCAGTTCATAATCCACCAGCCCTGGGATTTGGAAGAGGAAGGGCAAAGAAGTCGTCTGCAGGCAGCTGGTCAGACTTCCTGTTTTTATAACCCCTCTCCTCAGCCTGGTGCCCTCATGCTTCTGCCTTGATAGAAGTCCTGGGCAGCGTGGGGATGTTGCTGCTGGTTTCTGCTTCCCTCCAGGCCTTCTCATGGCTGCTTCTGGTTGCCCACCACCCCAGGCAGAGTTGCATCCTCCCTAGATAAGCACATCTACCTCCCACACCATTTTGAACCCTTCAGACTCCCAAGGAGCCTCTTTTGTTGTTGTTGTTGTAATTCATTTCTCAAATCCATATTTTTTCTTAATGGCAGAATTTCTCCAGGATTCATGGGAGAGAGAGAGGTCAATAAGTTTTGAAGCTACATTCTTATTTCTACAATATTAAGATATATGATATATTAGTTTGCTAGGGCTGCCATAACAAGTACCCTAGACTGGGTGGCTTAAACAACAGAAACTTACTTTTTTACAATTCTGAATTCAAGATAAAGAAGTCTGCAAGGCTGGTGTCTTTGGAGGCCTTTCTCCTTGGCTTGTACATGGCCATCTTCTCCCTGTGTCTTCACATAGTCTTCCCTCTATAACTATTTGTGTCCAAATTTCCTGTACTTACAAGGACATCAGTCATATTGGATTAGGGCCCACCCTAATGACCTCATTTTAACTTAATACCTCTATAAAGACCCTTGCCTCCAAATACAGTCACATTATGAACTACTGGGGATAAAAACTATGAAAAGGAACATAAATGTATATATATGTGTGTGTGTGTATATGTATATGTGTATGTATGTGTGTGTGTGTATGTGTGTGTGTGTGTATATATATAAAATATAAATGAATCTCTATGCTGTACACCAGAAATTAATATATTATAAATTGATTATACTTCAAGAAAAAATAATTAAGTAAGTACTGAGAATTAGGACTTCAACATATGAATTTGAGGCATATATAGCTCAGCCCATAGTGTATGGCATTTACATGAGCTATAATTTTACTTTTAATTTAGATTAGTTCTCCTTTTTTTCAATTGTCTCATACTTTTAAAATTTATTTTTGGAATTGGTATCAAAATAACATTCATACATTGGTATTAGTGGGTGTGACTCTTAAGCCTCAATTTTTTAAAAAATGTTATATTAAAGTATAGCTGATGTACAATATTATATCAGTTATAGGTATACAATATAGTGATTCACAATTTTTAAAGATTATATTCCACTTAAGTTACAAAATATTGGCTATAGTCCCTGTGTTGTACATATATCTTTATAGAATATTTTATTCATAATTGTTTGTACCTTTTTTGTATATATATATATTTTTTATTGAAGTATAGTCAGTTTACAGTGTTGTGTCAAAGTTTGTACCTTTTAATCTCCTACCCCTATATTGCCCTCCTTTCCCTCTCCACATTGGTAACCACTAATTTGTTCTCTATATCTATGAATCTGTACCTTTTTTTTTTATTATATTCACTAGCTTGTTTTATTTTTTAGATTCCACATGTAAGTGATATCATACAGTATTTGTCTTTCTCTGTCTGACTTATTTCACTTAGCATAATACCCTCAAAGTCCATCCGTGTTGCAAATGGCAAGATTTCATTGTTTTTTATGATTGAGTAGTATACCATTATATATATGGATATATATATTTTTTCACATCTTTATTATCCATTCATTGTCAGTGGACATTGAGGTTGCTTCTGGATCTTGGTAATTGTAAATAATGCTGCTATGAACATTGGAGTGCATGTATCTTTTCAAATTAATGGTTTTGTTTTTTTTCAGATATATACACAGTAGGCTCTTATCAGAGCTCATCCTATGTGACCTTGCAACAGCATCCAACATTGTTGGTCATAATTTATTTACTGAAACACTTTCTTACTTTGGTCTCCATGACAATGAACTTGCCTGGCTTCCTTGCTTTCTCTCTGGCCATTCCTTCTCAGTCTCCCTGGTCAGTCCCCACTCTTATAGTTAGTCATTTAATGCAGGACTTCTTTAAAGGCTGGGTTTTAGACCTTCTTCTCTTGCATTCTTTTCTCAGTGTAGACTTTCTTAGGTGTCCCTATCCATTTCTAGGTTTTCTTATCCATTCCTCTAGCTTTGTTTACCATCTGATTGCCAGTGACTCCAAAACATATATTTCCATCCAAGATCTTAATTCCGAGCACAAGATCCACGTGACTAATTGCCTACTCAAGAACACCTCACACTCCGTGTATCTGAAAGTGAGCTCATCATCTTCCCACCAAAACTACCACTTCTCTGTTGTTTCTTTTCTCAGTAAATGGTTTTGTAAACCACGTAGTTGGATTCATTTTGGGGATTTACTTTTGACTTTTCATCTTCTTCACCTGCCTCATTCAAGAGGCTACAAGACTCAGAATGATCTGGGTTGTGCTGATTTCTGCAGGTTTAGCAGGAAATACCATCTGTCTCCTTCCATGCTTAACTTTGTTCCATATCCCAATATCAGATCCTTGTTCTTGTCTCAAAGTTTTTCCAGGATAATTCCTCTCATTCTTTAAATCAGAGATTAAACTTCATCTCCAGAATGTTTCCCTCAAATCTCCAGATTTGGCTAAATTCTGCTTTATGAGATCTGCTTCCTTCCT
The DNA here is from genome assembly GCF_009834535.1 of Camelus ferus. NCBI lineage: Eukaryota > Metazoa > Chordata > Mammalia > Artiodactyla > Camelidae > Camelus > Camelus ferus. The sequence goes on from NC_045721.1 coordinate 10,836,005, forward strand.
TGGCATGTTTCTTTTTAGAATAAAGATTTGACTGTGTAAGAAAAAAACCTTAAATAGCCATGGCTTAAATGACATAAAAATTTATCTGGGAAGTTAAAGCTTGGCTCTATAATGCAAAGATGTCCAGGGCCCAGGGTCCTTTTGTCTTGTTGCTCCACCATTCCTAGCGTGCTGTCCTCATTCCCCTATTATAGACAGCTCAGCATTCCGTGTGCGTTCCAGCCAGTGGAAAGAAGGAGAAATTGAAAGGGAGAATGTGCATTTCCTTTTAGGGTTACACCCAGAAGTCATGCTTATATCCCATCTGTTGGAACGTAGTCACATAACTACAACTAGTTGCAGAAGAGGCTGAGGGGAATGTTTTGGTTCTGTGCACAGTTAACTATTAACAGTTGAAAGTCTGTAATTGTTGAAAAGGGAAGATCAAACATTCAGACAACTAACAGTTTCTGCCACAGTCCTGGTGAACACACATACCCGTGCACATCCCCCTTCCTGCACAGAGAGCACACCCATTCCTTCCCCAGTGGCGACCACACCCAGAGGTTATTCAGTTAGTGCATCCAGCTCAGTGTCTGCGATCTCTGAGTGATGTGCCGTCCTCATTATCAGGCTCCAGTGGAGCTCTTCTTGCCACTTGTAAACCAAAGACAAGTCTTCTGCTCTGACTATACCCAAGATGAGAAAGTAGGAGCAGGGTAACTGGAATAAGAATACTTATTTGGAAAAGGAGGAAGAGGAGAAAGTGGAGGAGGAGGAAAGAAGGGAAAACATAAACAGTCACTGGGCCACAAATGACCAATTCCTGCTGAGTAGGAACTAGAAAGATTCTGAGCTCAGACTGGTTAGACTCATGTGACAAGCATGTTTTCTGCTCTCAGAGGGATGGGGAAGGGATGGAGTGTCTCTCCCATCTTTATCTCCTGTGGTTGTCATCTGATAGTATCCATTTCTCTTATATTTGCTTGGCATGAACTTCTTTGCTATGGTTCTGTGAACAGTTAAACTTCGAAAGTTTAAATAATTTTATTCAGTTTGGATATTAATAGATACGTATGCTGTGTGTGTGTGTGTGTGTATTTGTGAGTTAAAAATGCCTTGTTCTAATAATTTCTCTATGTATGGTATTGTGCAGTTGCTTAAAACATTTATGAGACCTGGTACAAATCATATCCTATCTCATCTTGAATATAAACAAACAGGGTCCTCTGTTCTCCCCACTACATCCCCGAGTATAGCCTTGCTGACAAGCACAGACCAGCATGATAGTGACAGGGGAGGTGTTTACAGATTTTTGACCCTGTCATTAAATATAGCATCCAAGAAAGTTTATTTTGCACGTTTTTATGTCTGTTTAAATAAACATGATTAAACCTGTATACTAAAGATTTCAGATTTATTTTTAATTTGAGCAGAAGAAACTGTTTGGGTTTTTGGTATATAAAATAAAATGGATTTTCTGTTATAAAGAACTTAAGATATTTACCATTTGAATTATCAGTGGTAGATTTGAAGGTTGTTGTAATTCAATTGAGTCAGATTGAGAAATAAGAAAAGCAAAGTAAACATTAGAAATAGATTGTATTTTAAATACACATAATTTATATTTGTATTTTTGTTCGGCTGTTATATCAGAAACTCATCAAGTGATTTTGAAAATTATAGCTTTTCTCTGATTGCAAAAGTCGTGCATGTTCAATTAGGAAAACTAAGAAAAATAGACAGATGCAGTCTATTGAGAATTTAATAGCAATAGACCAGATATCCTCTCCTTAAAAGACCACCCACAGGCTCTACAAGAAGTTCGTTTCTTGAAATGCCACCAGAGGGCGATCAATTCAGAAACTAATCTAGCTGATGTATAAACAGGCTTCTATATTGTGGGGGGGCTAACAGTTTTCAGTTTTAATTTGGGAAGACAGCAAAAAAAAAAGGGGAATTAAAAACAGAAAACATATCCAAATAAGTGTTCGATTTTTAAAAAGGTTCATCACTACCCTTATTGGAACCTAACTATTATACATTCCTGAGTATGGCAAACATTTATTGAGTCCTCACTTACTGTTAATTGTGATAGGTGCTATTCATAAAAACTGGGTCCTGACATTTTAGGATTAATATTTTCTCTGGGGAAAGAGGCATACAGAAACAAATGGATTAGGATCCAATTTTTTGTGTACCACACTAAAAATATTCAAGTGCTGTGAAGGACAGGATTAATTCTGCTAAAGGCAAATAAGTCAGAAGAATGCATTACAGAAGAACTGGACCTTACATCAGACACTTCCGAATTTACAGGTTAAAATGGTAGACTGAACATGTGCATTTAATTTTCCTCCCTCTTGAACAACCATTAAAAATAAGAAGTATTTTAGGGCCTAAACCCACATGGATTAGGAGAACAGGAGAGGAGACAACAGCAACAAAATTTTGGAAGCTGAAGGACTTTTAGATCAGTGGTAAGTGACTTAACAGACCTGAGAAAACAAAACCCCAAGCCATCAGTGGGAAAGCTAAGAAACCAACAATAGGGACACAGCAAACTCTTCAAAGGGCATGATTTGTAGGCTCTTTAAGTTAGGACTACAAGTCCAGGACTGGAGGTAAAAGGGAGAGAAAAGCTAATAAAAGGAGGACCACAGTGAAAGCTGTTTGAGAAGAAATTAGAGCCCTAGATCCTCCTTCACCCGTAGAAGTCTGGATGTTCATTCTCATTAAAGGAGATTGAGAGATCACCCCCTTCCCCAACCTCTTCCCCTACTTCGTCCACAGAAGGAACAGCTGAATCTTTACTCATTAGGGGAGAGATTGGAAAACTTTCCTGGGGGAACGTGGCCATCCTAAAGAAGATGCTTAAAGATACTGACATCAAGATTTTGCCAACAGCCTCTCTACCAACATCACCCTACAATAGAATTCACAGACTCAGATTTTTTAATGTTTTTAAATTTCTCTCTCTTAATTTTGAGTAGGCCACCCAGTGTTACCAGATATCTGATGAAAGCCTGTTATATAGAAGATAGAGACCAAAACAAACAAGAACAAACAGAAAAAGCATCTTGGAGAAAACAGAAATTATTCAAGCCTTAAAAGCAATAGCTATAATCATATCTATCCTCAGAGAGACAAGAGGGGATATTGCATCCATTAAACAAGAACCAAAGCTATAGAAATGGAAGATTTAGAAAAAGAAAACTGAAAAGGGCTCTTGGAAATTAAAAACTTGGTAGCAGAAAAAAAAAATACTTGTTCTGTCCAATGTGGTAACCGCTAACCAATTTAAATGTAAATTACTTATAAAATTAACGAAATTTAAAATTCAACTCGTCATTTGCACTAGTTGCATTTCAAAAAACACTCCAAAGCCACCCATGGCTAGAGGCTAAGGTATTGGCCAGCTCAGATATAGAACATTTCCATCATTGCAGAAAGTTCTGTTGATAGCACTTGAGAAAGTGCGTTTGAGGACTTCTCTCATGAAGTAGAAGACAAAGAGAAAAGATGAAAAAAACCCATAGGATTATCCAGGGAAATCAAAACAGTGAATAATAAAAGTGCCAGAAAGAAGAAAGAAAAGGAAGGGAAGACAATAAACAAAAAAATTCAAGAAAATTTCCTGGAATTGAATGACATAAGTTACCAGATTGAAAAAGCCCAGTAGATACTTAGCCCAGTATATCCACTCTGAGGCATATTCTTGTGAAATATTAGAATGCCAGGGGTAAAAAGAAGATATTACTCATTTCCAGACAGGCAGAAGTAGTAGTATACCCGATACTAGAAACAGAAAGGCTTCTGACTTCTCAGTAGTCACTTTGGAAGCAAGAAAACACTGGAGCAATACCTTCCAAAATCTGAAAGAAAATTACTTGCAGTGTAGAATTCTATACCTAATCAACTATTCGTGGAGCATTAGAGTAGGACAAAGCTATAATCAGGTATATAATATCACAGAATCTTACCTTCTGTGTGTCCTTTCTCAAGGTTCTCCACAAAACATGAGAGTAAGCCAAGAAAGAGGAAAACAGCATTCAAAAAGCAGGAGATCTGACACAGGACAGGGGATCCCCCAGATGATGGAGAAAGACGTGACAGCTATGCTCCATCAAAGGGCGTCAATCAGGATCAGAGCAGCACACCTCAAGAGACAGGCATGTTCAGTGCTGTCATCACCAAGACCCTTGATGCTAATAGCATGCTCTGTTTAACAAGTGAACTGAAAGTCCAGTGAACCTGGCCAGATTTTTATCTGCATCTGCTTTGTCTTGATGAAGAGCTGGTGAGGTGACTACTCTCTCCTTCAGGTCCTACTGCCATGTTAGTTTAAGGTACTCATATCACGCTACAGAAATATTCTGCTTTGAACTGCCTGAGAGCTGGAAGTAGAACATGATAAGCTAAGACAGAGAAAATACAGTGCCATTCACTCTCTCTAACCATATTATGGATGTCCAGGGCTCTATTCCAAAGTTCTGTCAGATGCCCTAAGGCCCCAAGTTGCCCAGGATTCATATATGACTTTGCTCTCTCTTCGGCCTGCTCCAGAATTTATCTTCAGCAGACAAGCCCAAACACAACAGGAAAATTATTTCCCTCAATATAATTATCAAGTACTTTCACTAATAATGAAATAGCATCATTGCTATTTTTACACATACTTGCCAATTAGATCCTGAAAATAGCTCTGTGAGTTACTCAGGGCAGGTGTGTGCTCCCCAGTTGATGGAGAAGCAAAGTCGCTGCTGAGAGGTTCAGAGAGCATTCATCCCAGGCTCTCATGGCTGGAACTTGACTGGTCCAATCAGAACAACCCAGTAAACTTTTTTCATCAGTCTTTAGAAAAGAAAGCATAAAAAGGAGACTGCAGTTATACAATAACAACAAAAAATCATGTCTTCCTAATCTAAATTGTTTTTAAAAAACAGTAAATCTTTTTTCCCTGAAAAAGTCGTCCATGGAGGAACCATTTCAAAAGTGTGGACAGCAATTTCCCTATTGTATCTGCTGAAGGAAATGATAGTCAAAGGGGTTGGAAGTTAATCTTTCCACGTTCTTTGCATGGAACATCATGGCCCTGTACACTCACTGGCCCCATACTGGCCGTAATTCCTGCCACATATATCTTTGCTTAGTATGACTCAGTTTCAAAGTATCACTGACTAGAAATAAGAGGTCACAAGTCCACTGCTCTACTTAAACTGAACTGCAGTTAATTTATCCCAAATAGAGAAAAATTTCTTCTACTCTGAAAATAAACTGGAAAAGATACTTCACAACATCGAATTGATTCTCCAAGCCTATTTGTTAGAGGAGGACAATATGAGTGATTCTTTTGTTTTGGTTCCACTTACTAACTTTAAACTACCCACATGTCTTGTTTTATGTCAGGATAGTCATGTTAGCTACCACTTACTAATCACTATTACAAATGCTTTTCACATACAGAAGATAAAAAAATGAGTCTCTTTCTTTCCCAGTTTTGACTAAGACATGAAGACAATAGATATTAAATACCAAAGTGAGTTGTAAGCTAAACACCCTAGAGGGCTTACGGAGTAGGATTTAGTTGAAAACTCTTGACAACTTCAGCCAAGTCAAATACCTAAGAGTTGAAGAAAAAGTATTTGGGGAGAGGTGCTCTCTAGGTTCTTTCCCATATGGACCAAATGGGTGTAGTAGGGTTGCTTTCTTTTTCATCTCAAGTAAAGAGGGCTTCCTGGGACCATCCAGCAGCTTGGAATGTGTCTCCTGCAATGAGGAGGCCCAGTTGTTGTGTCTGACTTGTGACTGGAGCTTCTAAAGAGCAAGAGAGAAGGGTGGGCAAGAAGCTTCGTGAGCAGAGTGATAGCGAGCTGCAGCTGTCCTCAATCAGCAGGCGCTCCCAGAGTGTCAGGACAGAGTCCATGTGTGGACCCTCAGGGAGGAAGGGGTGACTCAGAGCCTTCCTAAATCCTGGCTAGGGGACTGCCTGGAGGAACAGCGGGTCTCCAACAGGGATTCTCTGTCCAGTGAGCAATTGAAAATACACACACAGAGACACGCAGATACACACATGCACGCACACACACACACAGCTAAGGCTGTAGCAACCAGACAGCAACCAGGAGAAAATACATTTCTCTCAACACAGGAAGTGCAGTTGAATGTCATGGTGGGGCCTCTGAAACATCAGAAAATAAAAGTTACCTTTGAACATTTGCCAAGCCCAGAAAGTGGGGAGCCATCTTCCAGTGGTCCCAAGTAAGAACTTCTCTACGCACCTCCCTACCTTTCCTCCCACCTCAACTGATGAGAAACCCTGGTTATCAAATTGGGAGATCAAGATTGGAGGAGTAAGGTGAGGAAATAGAGGAGAATTTTGTCCCCTGTACCTGTCTTCTTCTCATTAGAAGACCCCAACTGGGGGGAACTTTGGATGAAACTGAAGCCTTTATTGTTATATGGAACATGACTTCCTAAGCATCAAAAATAAGATTGTGTTTTACAACTTAATGAGGTTGTAGAGCTTTTTATTATCTAAGGATAGTCAGAAAAATGAGGGAGATGCCTGATTTTTCATGCAAAGCAGGGGAAGGCCTTCTCCCACTAAATAAATTTTAAGTAGACAGTGAGACAGTAAAGGGCTTTCTGATTATGTTACAAGAATCTTGATTATCCAACATCTTGGTCACTTATGAAGAATTGCATTTAATTCTCACATCAACCCAATGAAGTTGATCTATTGTTGGTTCCTTTTTACAGATGAGGAAATGAGGCACAGAGAGGTTAAGTAACTTGTCTAAGGCCACACAGCAACAAGGATGAAGCTAGGACTTGACTACAAACTTAAGCAATTAATAGCCACCTTATACTGCCTCATGATAACAAAAGTGTAAATATCTGTGAAGCTAGGACAATCTCGTCTGGTAGAATGCATCATGAAACAGTAAGTACACTTTAAATCAATATATCTTCTGTCTTTGTTCTATGTTTCAGAGAAGTCTCCTCAGACATACCTCAGAAATGTTTTCGGTTGGATTCCAGACCACCGCAATAAAGTGAATATCACAATAAAAGTGAGTCACAATTTTTTTTGGTTTCCCAGTGCATATACAAGTTATGTTTACACTATACTGTAATCTATTAAGTGTGCAATAGCATTCTGACTAAAAAATAATTTATATACCGTAATATAAAAATACTTTATTGCTAAAAATACTAATCCTCATCTGAGCCTTCAGCAAGTGGTGATCTTTTTGCAACAGTAGCATCAAAAAATCACTGATCACAGATCACCACAACAAATATGATGGTAATGAAATACCGTGAGAATTATCAAAAAGTGACAAAGAGACATGAAGTGAGCAAATGCTATTGGAAAAATGGTGCCAGTAGACTTACTCAACATAGGGTTGGCACAAACCTTCAATTAAAAAAAAATGCAATATCTATGAAGCACAATAAAGCTAAGCACAATAAAATGAGGTATGGTTGTACTTGTTTCCTTATGAGAATGTTCTTATTTGCCTGATCATAATACTTACCTTTAACTAATGGTATAAAAACAAACAAATAAATAAAACATATATAAAATAACTTGAAACTGTATGTATGGCTAGAGTATTCCTTAAGCTGTCATAACAAAAAGACCACAAAGTACATAAAGACAATAGAGGTTTATTTCTCTCTTATGAAAAAGTCTCTAGGGGATGTTTTGGAAATCTGTGTAGGAGGAGGCTTAGTTGTCACAATATTTGGGTAGCACTGTTGGCATGGGATACTTCTATCAACTTTTGAATGTCCCATCATATATTTAAGGAAAACAAATAAACTGAACACCGTATTTATGATTATCTGAGCCTAGAACCTAATTTTACCTATAAACCCAAAGGATCTTTTGCATGGTTTTAATATACATTGAATTCCATGAATGCAATTATGATGTTAAAAAGAGGAAGATCCCATTTTGTTTTGCTTGCTTTACTAAGATTTGTTTGCCATTTCAGAAAATCTTGTCACCAATTTGGAATATTTTCCTTGCCAATGAGACATCTGTATCAGCTTTCATTTGTGGCTGTCACTCTCATATGTGACTATACATGGAAGGGCAGGCGTACGTCTACCTCACAGTGTCTTCTCTTAGCTTGTCCCTGTATCATATTATTATTAATTACTTTCCTTTTAGTTCTACTTTATATTGTAGTTAGAGCATTGTATTGATTTTTTTAAAATTATATTGTAGGGAAATAATATTAACTATAAGTTGCATTTTAGGATAGTTAAGGAGGTGTTACAAAATATTCATTACAAAAAAGTGAGCATGAGGTCTAATAGGGTCAAGAATTCTTCTGTTAGAAGGAAATGAAGCCTTGCTTTTCAGCTGGATCCAGAGGGATCTTGGACCTCAACTCTGAATTTAGTATAAGAACTTAAAATTCAAAGTGTAAAGTGTTGCAAGTATTTTCCAAACAATATCTGCTCAGAAGTACAAAGTTTCAAAATAATTGGAATATTATAATATGTGCAACAATTTATGTAATTACATGTGCATTATATTGTATGCATTGTATATATCTATTCACCTATAGCTTTATCTAGCCATATAGCTCTATATATCATATCTATCTGTATGTCGATATCAAGGCCAGTGCTTGCAGTTGTTAGAATATGAGCTAAGGTGTAACACTTTATCCTCTTGTAACTGTTCGAAACAAGTGTTAACTCCTAATTCCAACATTTCCTTCTAACCCAAAGAGAAAGACATACTTTAAAGAAATTTTCAGCTGAGTTAGCACAATGCAGGACTTCATCATGAAAACATCATTGTCATGCATCGTTGTTCATGCCGTCCAGGCCCTTAAAAGGGAGATCCACCTAGCAGTGCCAGGCTTTCTTGGAAGGCTTCCTTTCCCCTCAACTGGTGGAGGCCTGATCTTGTTTTGTAGCAGTTGCCATAGGAGCAGCCCCTGTTGCAAGGGTGACTCCATCACAAAAACAAATACGTGCAAAGAGCTGAGAAGCAGATTTCAGCCTTCAGTGCTTCAAACCCCGAGGAATGAAAGCAATCTGTGCAATTTAAATAGAATAAATCCCAATGCCCCCAAGGGAAGTGGGAGTTTATTTTTAGGCTGCAAGCACAGCCACCCAGGCTTTAGGAATGACAGACTGGATGTCCAAAGCTGTGTGGAAGTGCGTCTGTGGCTTTGCGGGTTTGAGGCCTTAGCTGGGCCAGGGGAGGTGGGGAAACAAACCAGCCCCACACCAGGCTTCCTTTCCAGCCACCTTACCTGCCTACTCCTGCACCATGTTAGCTACAGCTGCCCCGCCGATCTCAGAGAGGGGCTCAGAGCAGACACTCTGGCTCAGCATCCTCTCCATCCCTGGTGCCAAGGTGTGGCGCGCATGACCAGGTGGAGACATGAGGGGCTGGGCAAGCAGGTGGAGCCGGCGCAGTGGGATGTCCCCAAACCGAGGCATGGCTGCAGTGATCACCAACCCAATAAAAGAGGTACATGCCAGCACAGAGCTGCCCCTGGTGCCCCACACCCTGCTGGGAACCAGAGGGATCTTGGTGGTGGAGGGTCCCTGAGACAAGCTCTTGCCAAGGCCAGGTCATTGGACGAGGGTGCTCCAGGGCCCCAGACAGCTGTGCAAACTAGATAGAGAAGAAGAGCTTTGGGTGCCTTATCTTTTAAAACATGGTTAGAGCATCAAAAGTCCTGGCTTGGTTTTGAAATGCTAGTTTTCAATTATATTATGTTATTATTGGACTTTCATTATTACATATAAATATTAAAAGCCAGTATTAAGTTATTTAAAATTAATAGACTTTTTTTAAAGGGAAGCTTCAGTTTTATAGTAAAACTGAGCAGTAAGTCCAGAGAATTCCATGTGCCCCTTCTCCCTTCCCCACAGTTTCCCCATTACTAACAGCTTGCGTTAGTGTAGTGCATTTGTTACAATTGATCAGTCAGTATAGACACAGTATTATTCACTGAGGGAAGCTTGGATACAGAGACATGCACAGAGAAGGCAGCCACATGACAGGTGGAATCTGGAGTGAGGCAGCTACTTGCCAAGGACTGCCAGCAGCACCATAAGCTGGGAGAGAGGCATGGAACAGATTCTCCCTCAGAGCCCCTAGAAGGAACCAACTCTGCCAAGACCTTGATTTTCTGAACTGTGGGAGAATATATTCTGTTGTTCTAAGCCCCCCGTTTTGTAGTAATTTCTCATGGCAGCTCAAGGATACTGACACAAGACCCATGGGAGAAGGTTTTCTCAGAATAAGTTTCTAGGCAAAGCTTTGCTTTGGTTTGCTATTATCTTATGAACAATGTGAGCTTAATAACTAATCATGTTTTCTTTTCTGCTTGGGCCACCGGAAAGTGCTGCATAGACTTTGTGACCCAACTATAGGACATTATAGAATAAATTTGTGTGTGTTCATCTCTTTTCTCTTCCTCTCATTTTAAAATCTCAATATTTTCCTGTATTATTATATTGATTTATTTTTGTTTGCTCCTACGAGCTCTTTTTAAAAATGATTTTGGGTTGAGGAGAGGAAAAAACGTAGTAACTGGATAAACCTGTCTTTCTCTTTCTTCCCCAGAGAAAAGAGCTGAAATATTATCAGCCCAGATTATTAGCTCTGAAAGAGCCAGATTACCCTTTAAACTGAAGTGACCTTCTCATTTCAGAGGTCAGAATTCAACCTTTTCATTTCAGACCTGAGAAAATGGCAGCCTAAGGTTACATGATTAGATCCTAGTTGATGTCACCATCTGTGTCCTTGATTATTCAGAACACTATTAGTTGTTTGGGTAGGGAAGCAGCTATAGCTGGAATTTCATACAGTGTTACAGACTAACAAGGCCAATTGAAATTATTTATGTTGTTGATCATTAATAATAAATATTGTATTATATAATAAACATTATTTCAACACTCATTTATGATAAAAGCTCTCACCAAAGTGGGTATAAAGGGAACATATCTCAACATAATAAAAGCTATATATGACAAACCTACAGCCAGCATAGTACTCAACGGTGAAAAACTCAAAAGCTTCCCACTAAAATCTGGGACAAGACAAGGTTGCCCACTATCACCACTCCTATTCAACCTAGTCTTGGAAGTCCTAGCCACAGCAATCAGGCAAGAGAGAGAAATAAAAGGGATCCAAATTGGGAAAGAAGAGGTAAAAGTGTCACTATATGCTGATGACATGTTACTATATATAGAAAACCCTAAAAGTCCACACAAAAACTACTAGAGCTGATCGAAGAATTCAGCAAGGTAGCAGGTTACAAGATTAACATTCAAAAATCAGTGGCATTTCTTTACACTAACAATGAAACAACAGAAAAAGAAAGTAAAGAAACAATCCCCTTTAAAATAGCACCCAAAGTAATAAAATACCTAGGAATAAATCTAACCAAGAAGGTGAAAGAATTATACACAGAAAACTATAAACCATTGATGAAGGAAATTAAAGAAAACTTTAAAAAGTGGAAAGATATCCCATGCTCTTGGATTGGAAGAATCAATATTGTTAAAATGGTCACACTGCCCAAGGCAATCTACAGATTTAATGCAATCCCTATCAAATTACCCAGGACATATTTCACAGAACTAGAATGAATCATAATAAAATTTATATGGAACCATCAAAGACCTAGAATTGCCAAAGCATTACTGAAGAGAAAGAAAGAGGCTGGAGGAATAACTCTCCCAGACTTCAGACAATACTATAGAGCTACAGTCATCAAGACAGCATGGTATTGGTACAAAAACATATAGACCAGTGGAACAGAATAGAGAGCCCAGAAATGAACCCACAAACTTTTGGTCAACTCATCTTCGACAAAGGAGGCAAGAATATACAATGGAATAAAGACAGTCTCTTCAGCAAATGATGTTGGGAAAACTGGACAGCAGCATGTAAAGCAATGAAGCCAGAGCACTCCCTTACACCATACACAAAAATAAACTCAAAATGGATCAAAGACTTTAACATAAGACAAGATACAATAAACCTCCTAGAGGAAAATATAGGCAAAACATTATCTGACATACATCGCAAATATGTTCTCCTAGAACAGTCTACTCAAGCAATAGAAATAAAAGCAAAAATAAACAAATGGGACTTAATGAAACTTACAAGCTTCTGCACAGCAAAGGAAACTATAAGTAAAACAAAAAGACAACCTACAGAATGGGAGAACATTTTTGCTAATGAAACCGACAAAGGCTTGCTCTCCAGAATGTATAAGCAGCTCATATGACTTAATAAGAAATAACCAAACAACCCAATCCAAAAATGGGCAGAAGACCTAAACAAGAAATTCTCCAAGGAAGACATACAAATGATCAATAGGCACATGAAAAAATGCTCAATATCACTAATTATCAGATAAATGCAAATCAAAACTACAATGAGGTATCACCTCACACCAGTCAGAATGGGCATCATTCAAAAATCCACAAATGAAAAATGCTGGAGAGGCTGTGGAGAAGGGGGAACCCTCCTACACTGCTGGTGGGAATGCAGTTTGGTGCAGCCACTGTGGAAAACAGTATGGAGATTCCTCAAAAGACTAGTAATAGACTGACCGTATGACCCAGGAATCCCGCTTCTGAGCATATATCCAGAAGGAACCCTATTTCAGGATGACACCTGCACCCCAATGTTCATAGCAGCACTATTTACAATGGCCAAGACATGGAAGCAGCCTAAATGTCCATCCGCAGATGACTGGATAAAGAAGATGTGGTATATTTATACAATGGAATACTACTCAGCCATAAAAACTGACAACATAATGCCATTTGCAGCAACATGGATGCTCCTAGAGAATGTCATTCTAAGTGAAGTAAGCCAGAAAGAGAAAGAAAAATACCATATGAGATCGCTCATATGTGGAATCTAAACAAACAAACAAACAAACAAAGCATAAATACAAAACAGAAATAGACTTATAGACATAGAATACAAACTTGTGGTTGCCAAGGGGGCGGAGAGTGGGAAGGGATAGACTGGGATTTCAAAATTGTAGAATAGGTAAACAAGATTATACTGTATAGCACAGGGAAATATACACAAGATCTTATGGTAGCTCACAGAGGAAAAAATGTGACAATGAGTATATATATATGTTCATGTATAACTGAAAAATTGTGCTCTACACTGGAATTTGACACAACGTTGTAAAATGATTATAAATCAATAAAAAATGTTAAAAAAAGTAATTGTGTGCTACATCCTAATAATAAATAATAATCTTAAGTGAATAAAAAGTTTATCTCATCTAGCTGTTAGAGAAATGTCTTCTCCAAAATAAAAGCACTTGCACAAATTTATAATTTCAATATTATTGAAATCACACAGCCATATATTTATGTGTGTCTGTGTGTCTGTGTATATATATATATACACAGACCAAGAATTTAGAACAGGGAGTCAAAAATATGGAAAATACAAAGTAGAGGTAACTGATCTGAAAGATACAGTGAGAAGGTCTAACATACACCTTTAAATAACATATTATTTAGGATATGTAAATATATCCTAACTTATAATATCATAAATTGTATAATTTCAAAATTATATAAATGTCACTTAAACCAGCATGACAGTATGAATGTGACATTAC